>NC_068976.1:14838207-15142752 GCF_016808095.1 Vigna angularis | reverse complement strand
GGAAATTGTCACATCAGTTGACTTCAACGTGCCATGCAATCAATAACGGTCAACTCATTCAGTTTTGGCCAAGGATATCAATAATTGCACACCTCAATCAATTTTGGCCAGGGGCAATAGTACTGTCAGTAAAAAGGACCAACTTGAACTGTTTCTTACAAAATATGAAACCTACATCTAAAAAATGTAAGACTACTTTGAACAAACTTAACAAACTTAGGAACCAAAATAAATATTAAACAAAAAAAGAATTGAGAAAGAACATTCATGCGCTTTTCATAACAAGACAATGATCTATAGTAATTGAATTACAATTTTCATTAAATAATAACGAGTTATAGTAATTAAATTACAATTTTACACACCGATTTATTTTGAAAGAATTTCTCTATCGTTTTTCTTTATTTTCATATAATGAAAAATGAATTTGATTCAAGTAATGTATCAATCTTAACAAAAACTTTGTAAACACATGATACTATTTCTTACATTTATGTTTTTATTTCTTAACAACATATCTAATAAAGTACATTTTAGTGTCAAAATATTATGTTATTGTATATTTAATTATTAACACAAAACACTTTAATCATCTATTCTTCAATTGAAGTCTAAGAGGAATTACTAGTCATTTTCAATAAAGATGATTTGTCTTAGAATTTTGTTATTGTTCTCATGTTGGTAATTAATGTTCTAATTCCAATTTATTGGAGTAACATTGTTATGATCAATCACTCCTTATCTAAAGTATAATCCGCTTTAGAGACTGGAGTTTCGTAATGATTTTATTCTTGAAAGACATTTCAAAATATGGAAGAATAAAAAAGAATTTAAACTGACTTAGACCTAGACAAATGTAAAACTAATAATATTTATTGTATAATTCTCATTCGAATAATCTTGATAAAAAACAATGACAACATTCTTTCTATATATTTATAACTAATTAATTAAATCAGTTGTCTTAAAAAATTCTTTTAAAAAATTCAATAAAATCGTTTTAATATTTTTTAACTCTTTATTTGCTTCAATCTTGTTATGGGTATCCCTATTTCTAAATTATAATTTAATATTTTAAATTAAATTATCAATAGTTAAAAATACTGTGATATTTTAATATAAAACGCTTATGCTAAATTTAAAGTAGTATTTACATGCTAAAAAAATACTTATATGTTGCATATTTTAATTATAATAGTTTATGTTTTTGAAAGTCTTTTATGTATTGTAAATTTTATATATATATATATATAAACTAAAAACAATACGGGTTAAAAATATTTTCTATACTAGTTTCAAAATTGATATAAAAACAAATAGTAAGAAAGTTTTTATTTTTCTATATCAATTCTATAACCGGTATAGAAAATTTTATTTTTTATATGATTAAGGTCATAACAAGTATATAAAGTGTCTTCATATTATGTCTTGAACGAAACATCATTTTCTTTACAACTATTTTCATTCTCCATCACTCAACCTACTTTTTATACCGCTACTATTTATGCTCATTCACGCATATTGGAGTCATTCTCACGCAAGAACAATAATATCCATCACATGATAAGTGACCTAGCAAAAAAGCATAATCACCAAAAAATAAAGCCTTTTCAGAAAACCAAATAAAGATAGTAATTTATATTTTAGTGTTTAATTGAATTGTAAACTAATGTCCTAACAATGTTTCATCTTTTGCCCCTCTGTGCTACAATGGTAAATAATGAACAAAAATTATACATCGAATAGAAAAGAGAAAAATGATTGAATAGGCTCGGATAGGAAGGAACAGTGACACTTGGAGTTTTGTCAGAATAGTTCACATACGAAGAAGATGAAGCAGTGGCGTCTCCGATTGGTGGTTCCTCCATTTATAGATGGCGACTTTAATGTCACTCCATGGTTGTGCATTTGGGGGGAGAAAAAGAGAAAACCTAGTGTGAGGGAGAATAAGTGTAGCGCCAACGATGGGCAATGACTCTGTTTAAGCGTTGTGGCAATGTTGATGATGATGACCCTGACGGAGTTGAAGTTGCACAATAGAGGCATTGGGTAGATAATGAAGGTCCAAACTACGGGAGGGGAAGCGCAAGAGCAACATCAGCGCAAGGCTTTCGATGGTGATCAATGTTGTCGACAGCCTTGTAAGAAGCAATAATGGTGTCTTCCTTGTGCTAACCTTGGTTAGGTTGAAGATGAAGTTAGCTTAAATTCACTTCTACACTATTGCGATCGAGGCTATCAACATAACTTCATCGCATTAGATCTATACACTCCCACCATTGGGTGGTGGTGGTAGGATGAGATGATGTTACCTGGATGAAAATGGAGTTTGGAAGAAGAAAATAGGAAAGTGAAGGTGAAGTAAGGTGTAGGTGTTGGATCGAGAAGCAATATGGAATAAGAAACACTAAACATTGTTTTTGTGTTTATAAATAAAAAGAAATAAAGTGTTTTTTTTATATTAATTATAACTAGAATAGATACAAAAAGTCTTTTCCAATATTACAAGCATCATTTCTATACCAGTTCTACCTCTAACTAGTGTTGTCAAAACGAGTTGGAACCTTTGAGTCAACCCGGCCTACCACGGGTTCAAATCAAGTAGGGTTGATTTTTTTTTTTTAATTTTGATGAGCCAATTTTGAACCTAGCTCACTCGGGTTGAACCCGTGGTGAATCAAGTTGACTCACCAACCCACATAATTTTTCTAGTAAGTACTTTTTGTCATGTTATCATTTTACAAAATATTGAAATGGAAGTTCGTGTGAAATTATTTTTGTGTAGAATAATTGGACAACATGAAAAATCCACAAATCTCTACTTGGTAACTCAATTTTTATGCAGAAACAAATTTGAATTGCTATGAAGCAATTAAAATTTTTGTTGAGGAGATTTTGTAATATTTTCGTATGAATGAAATCTTATATTTATTTGATCATAAATCTAATTTAAGAACTTTCACCTTTGTTTAAATTTGAATTAGAAAATTTTTGTTATTTTTTTTAATTGAAAAAAAAAACTTGTAATTAAGTGAGTAAACGTGTCAACCCGTTTAACCCATCAATCCATAATGGGCCAGGTCGAGTTTAAATTTTTTTGACTCACTACAAATAAATCAGGTTGGGTTAGTGACCAATCTGTAATAGGCTGAACCGAAGCAGGTCAAGTGATCTGTTTTAACAACACTACCTCTTGTTAGTATAAAAAAACTTATAATATTTAAAAAAATGTCATCACTTAACTTATTATTATGACTAGTGAATTAAAATCAGTATAATAAATCACTATAACACTAATATATGTATATAATGCCACAATTGAAAATTAAGAAATATAAACAAATTCCGAGTATTGTAACTACGTATCACTTAATTTAGCACAAATAATTTAGATGAACTATAATATATATTAACGAACACGAGTGCACTTTTAAAAACAAAATAATAATGGATTGTTCACTATTCACGATTTGTTTTCCATTTGGAATAATTTAAATGAATATGCCAAATTAGGAGGTTGGTCCATTAGATATCTTTAATCTCTAGCTGACAAATTTTCTTATTTGAAAATATGACCATAGTCATAAATTATAAGCAATTATGTGAAAGGGCACAAATACACAACTAAACATGATTTGAATGACAACCTAACTAAACTTTTTAGTTAGTTTGGTCAAATTATAAATTCTAAAGGTTTAATTATTTATGATTTTAATTAGAACTAAAAAAACCCAACTTGATCGATTTAGATAATTAAAATAAATTAAATTATAATATAAACATGCATGCATGCATGTAACTTTCATGTATATATAGTTATCAATAGCTCACTAGGTTATATTTTTCATGATCATTAACTGGTTGTTAAGGGATACGTAATTTCGTTTTAAATTCTCATTAAAGAAAGTAAACTTTTTTTTTTTAAAAAAAGAGCTCAAGTAAACTCAGAAAAAAGGTTAAAGTAAGCGATTGTTTTACAACCTTGTAAAAATTGTAAAGAAATTTCTTATCATTTAAAAGTTATAATATATACCATAAAATATATTATTTTTTGTATGAATTTATAAAGTCTTTTTCTCATCTTTTATTCTATAAATTGGAATGTGAGAGAATATAAAATAATTAGATTTTTATAAATTTTGTATTCAAGCAAGTTTTCTTTTGTCTTCAAATTTCAAGTTTTCTTATTTTTTAGTTTACCACTATACAACTATTTGTGTGACTGCATAAAAATTGTATATGTTAATACTAATATAGTTTCATAGTTATATGTTTGGATTGTGAATAAGAATTTATAAAAACACAATAGAACTTTTTTTAGGTGGATAATATATTTCATTTGACAAATATATCTTAAGCATTTATTAATATACATTGAACTTATAAATGCTTAAGCATGTAGAGAATGTTTAATTTTTTATTTTCTAACTACACAACTTTATTTTAGTATTAAAATCCATATAAGAACATGTAGAAAGTTGTTTCATGCATATATATATATATATATATATATAAGTTTCATCGATTTATATTAACTAGACAGATATTTGTGAAATTTTTTAAGAATTTTCAATTGACAATTCAATGCTCTATTGATGGATATTTGACTTGTTTCTAAGATAAAAACTCAAACCTTTGTCCTTCAAAATAAAGACTGTGGAGAAATAATTTTTAATTTACATGGAGAGAGAAAATGGATTACTTTATTACTTTGAAAAATGTCGTGATATAACAAAATTAACTTTTTAAAACATGAGTTGCTGATTGATTTTTATGTAATTAAAAATCTTTAAATTTAGAATTTGAATATATTTTTCTTACAAAACTTATTTGTGATACTTTTTAGTTGGATTTGGCCAAAATAGGAACTTATTTTGGCTTATTCAATAATCTGAAGTTTAAACGATGCAATATATAAAAGAGTTATTATATGTTAAATGATGATTTTAAGTTTAAAGTTTATTCCAAACATAACTAGAAGAAAAATCTTCCATCTACAATAATTTTATTTAAAATAAACAAGATTATCATGTATAAAAGAGATACGTGTACATTGGGATAAAATCTTCCATCTACAATAATTTCATAACGTAATATTAGCATAAAATAATTCTTATTGGGCTTGAAGAGCCTGTTTACACGTTGATTGCACATTGACACGAGCCCTCCAAAATCCAAAACTAGGGAACAAAACTTGCTCGTCGCTGAACATTGAATTTGTGTCCGACCCACGCAAACACTGACACAACAGTGATGGCCGCTAGGCATTTTCTGCTTCACCGCCTTCGGCTCCGTAGCTTCCAAGGCTTGCCGGTGGCGCCGCCTCAGGGCCACCGTCTGTTGTGCAGTGCCACCTTATCACCGGAAGAAGCTACCGAGAACGCATCAGGCGGGACCCACACCCGCAGTTCCGACGTCGAGGTGGATGATCCGGAATGGAGGGACAAAGAGGAGAAGATTGTGAGAGACATTGAACCGATAGTTAAGCTAACCAGACATATTCTCTTCTCACCAAGGTATTTTGAGATTCAATCAATTCATTAGTGTTAAGGTTACGAGTTTCGGATGTTGTGTGTGAACCGTGAAACGACTTTGTTTATGTCTTTGCAGGTACAAGAATGGGGAACTATTGACTATGGAGGATGAAAGAGCCATAACAGAAAACGTTCTTATTTATCATCCAGATTATGAAGATAAAATCGGAAGTGGCTTGTGGGCCATTATGGTAAGTGGAGTGAATAATATGCGTGATTAATTTGATTTATAGATTCTTATTCTGTCTTAATAATGTTATTTGAAGTGAATCACATGCATGATTATTTTAATGTTTATTATGTATTTATGCATGATATCGGTTGGTTCCTTTACCTTGACATGTTTATATCAATGTGACTTGTGATTGAATTTCTCCTAAATTACGTGAACTCTAACCAACTAACTGCTTGTAAAAGGGTTTTAGTAAAATGTTCTCAACCGTAATGTCAATATGTTTTTGGACTTTTCATAGCTATTATTGTGACCGTAGAGTTACAAGTTTATGCCACTAATGCTGAAGGTAACTAAATACTCAAATTTAGTTACAAGTTTGTCTTTAGCAGAGTCTTCCAAATCTTTTAATTCATAGTATCTTCACGGCTACTAAATTTGAAGATTTCTCCTCCTCCTTCTTCTCTTCAATTCTTTATTCTTCTATAGTTTCCGTCCTTTTCTTTGCCCCTAGAGTTTGAAGAGGGAAGGAGATGCCACCTTCAATATTTTTCTGCAAAGTGTATCTCAAAAGGCTCACCAGTCCTTATTACATTGGCAAAAACACTCCAAGTATCACCTTGAAAAACCAACCTATCTTCAGCAGCTTCTCTTAACTTTATTTCAACGATCAAAATGTTCTTTTGAGAGCTTGGTTAATTTCATAAAAACTGATTCTTGCAACTTTTGTTGCCTAAGAGTCAAACCTCCTTCTCTTAGTGCATGTGTTTTGGTGTATATAATGTGTTCTAGATTCCATGAATTAAAAAAGGTTATTTTAACAATCACAGTATGAAACTATAAAATTAGTCATTTAACATTCTATGAATGATAGCAAACATTCCTGGTCTTCTAATTATCAACAAACATAAGAACATGCGCAAGGGCTATGGCCTTAAGGAAGTAAATAACACCATTTCAAAAGGTAGACTTAAGTATAGTGTCGATTGCTCTTTTACCCATATGGTCATTTGCTCTTGTAGACTTGAACCACTCATTTGAAGTAGACGTCTATCTACAGTTTCTCCAATGCCATTATGTGATGTCAAATCAAGGTTATATCACTGGTAGTTTTACTACTGCACAAAATACTGAAGCATAAGTGCTCCATGGAGCTGTTCCCTGTGGCTGAGTGGATGGTATCATGACTTGTAGTGACCAATGAGAAGTTAAGCCTTCTGAACTCTTAACACACAAAATAGAAATTAGAAAATGAGCAACAAAACAGAACAGAGACCTGACCTGAAACTAAGACAATGTGTGCTTCACCAAAATAAAAGTCAAGGCAACATCTTGAAGGTCATGGAAGACTGAGAATTTATGAAATTAAAACGAAAAACGCCGTGCAGAACATGAAACATATTGTGTTCAGTACAGAGCAATTGGATTAAGAACTTAACTGGAAAATGGCTCGCTTGGATGGAACTGTACTAGAGAACAGTGAGTTGAAGGGCTTTCAAAAGATATATTGCCACCTGGTATTGGAAATCGCTACATGGATTGGTGATTTCCTGGTGATATGGCAGAAAGCTCCAGATTGGTATAACGTTTCAAAACGACCCCATTTTTTGAAATAATTTGTAATTCTGCACTAGTTTGATCAGTCAACACCAGTTTCATATATTACTGTTCACTTCTACCAGACAAGCTAATAGAAACACGAGTCTAGTTCTTAAAACCCATCTCATGGTTTCAAAATATCCTTACCATTCCCTACTTCAAAACAGTAAAATACCTTCAAGTACATCAACTAAACCTTGCAATTAACCTGTTCTCTACACTGATTTCCCATGAAAATCATCATCTTATATTGCTATCAGACTCAGTTTTTTTATTGCTTGTGAAAGTCAATCTCTTGAAATGATGGAGCTGCTTTAAAATTATAATTAAGCCATTCGTTTGATTTTGTTCAACTTTTTGGTTTTGCTAACTTCAAAGTTTCTAAAATGTGTGCAGTGTTTACCATGAAAACAGATTGGAAGATCCAAGAAATAGTTTGTTTGTAATTAGTAAGTAGTCTTGATTGAGCTACAGACCTGAAATTATCAACGAAGATTTTCTGTAAAATCCATGACTGTTCAGTCTTTTAGGGTGTGTTTACCTGAGGAAGATGATTTGAGGAGAAGAAGTGGATGGATTTAAGAGTAAATTGTGTGTTGTTTATTTGAAGGGATTTGGAGGTGATTGAAAGTAAATTTAGAAGTAAAGTTTGTGAAAGTTTTTGAAGGATTTGACTGATGTGATAGATTAAGAAAATGTTTTAATAAATAGAAAATAAGGATTACAAAATTGTCTTTAATGGTAAAGGTAATACAAAATGATATTTATGAGTAATATATTGTTTGGAAAAAATTATTGAAATAGTAGAATTAAAAAAAAAGTAATAAGTAATTAATACCATATTGTTTTAAATATATAATGTAGTCATATGTGGTATTAGTTTTTGTTTTTATAATAAATTTAAATGGAATTTTTTTATTACTATTCTTGTATTTATGAAAGACAAACAATGATTAGAGGTTACTTCATTTACATAAAATATCCATAATCAGATAGTTAATAAAGTGAACTTAAAATATGACATGAGAATATGTAGGCACATCATAAGGAACATGATACAATTATGCAAATATAAACTACTTAATCCTCTAATTTGTGGTGAATTAAGTTGACATTGAAATTGACTTTTGCCATCTATTGATTGATGTCTAGAGTTAAATTGGATAAGTTATCTTCAATTCGACACGTCCTTGCATATCTTCCATACCTTGCATTCTATTTTGGAAGTGTTGAACCCCCTTCAACATTTGAGTTTTCTTGTCAGAATTTGAAAGGTTGGGAGAATGTTGAAAATGACCACCATGGTGTTGGCCTCTTACAATACTGTCTTCAATGTTAAACCATGGTGTACTCATAAATATCATTTTATATTACTTTTACCATTAAGGACAATTTTTGTGACCTTTATTTTCTATTTATTAAAACAATTTTTTTAACACAAACTTTCATAAACTTTTCTTTTAAATTCACTCTCAATCACTTCCAAATCCCTTAAAAAAAACAATAAACAATTTACTTTTAAATCCATCAACCCACTCTCCCTCAAGTAAACACACCCTTAATGTAGAACGGTTTGGTAACCTGTGTCAAAGGGCTGTTCTCTTGCTTGCCCGTTTATGCATGGGCACAAACTACCAATGTGCAAAATGCTAGGTTTTTCATTTTGTTTTTTATCTGTATGCACGTAGTTTGAGTTAATACTATATACTTTTAAGTTTATGTAGTAAGGTACATCTTCAAAATGACGTTCCAATGATATTGCGTAAAACTTCTTAGGTTCAATTGTGACATTAATTTCCCTGTAGGCTTCAAACCAGTGAAATCAGGTATCAGACATTAATCAACATGATGCTCTTTTTGAGGATGTGGCATTGTGCCGCCTCATTTTTCTGTAACCAAAGTCAACAAAAAGATCTACCCGTCATAAAGCATTGCTTTGTTATAAATGACAGTGTACCACCCTCAAACTGACTGGATACTTGATTTAATCTATTAGATGACATGAAACACTTGAGTGATAGTGGAGGAGTTTGGGTGTAATTAAGCTGAAATGGTAACACTTAGAAATTGATCATCATCTCTACCCATATAGATAATTTGAGTGCATTGGTTCACCAATTTCCACTCTCTTGCTTCCCAAAACAGCAGTAGCCACGTTTCCTTCTTTGATTTAATGCATTTTGAAAGAACACTTATTTTCTATTACCATCTAGGTTACCACTGCAATCAGAAAAAAATGTACTAGAATATTGTGCAGCTGATAACATTAGGTATAAGTATTGTGCTGGATGGCGGTTGAAGCTTATGAATCTCTAGTTAGCTCTACTAGATTATACCCTTTTAATCTCCAATGTCTTTGCTGGTTTGTTAATACAATTTATTGAACAAATAAAATCTGCGCTGATTGGTACTATGACATGAGAACATAAACACCCTTGCTTTGACGATACTCAATATTTGTCTCCCAAGTGCCAACTTTCAAGGAATACAGGACCTCCGAAAATAATATTATTTTACCCTTCCTTGTTTGACTTCGAATATAGCTATTTGATAGCCTAATGCATGAAAGAAATCAAGTCGGATGACTTTTTAAGAGTAAATTAGATGACACCATCTCACCCTCCAAGATATTTTAGAATTACACTTCCACCACTTAATTTTTAATCATTAAAATGGTCTACCCTACTGAGGCGTACCAGGAGATGTAAGTAATGATTTTAAAAAACGTAAAGCAGTTCTTGTGTAATGTGAAAATGGGTGGCAATGTATGTTTTTAAAACAAAACAAAAAGGTTTGTGTAGAATTTTAAAAAGACGGAGGTCTTGATGTAATCTAAGAAAACCTAAATGAGTTCTATTTTAATTGTAAGCTTGTGTGTTTCAAAAGCATTTCATTTTAATTGTAATTATTTTGTTATTAATTTAAACTTCACAGGAGATGTAAGTAATGATTTTAAAAAACGTAAAGCAGTTCTTGTGTAATGTGAAAATGGGTGGCAATGTATGTTTTTAAAACAAAACAAAAAGGTTTGTGTAGAATTTTAAAAAGACGGAGGTCTTGATGTAATCTAAGAAAACCTCAATGAGTTCTATTTTAATGGTAAGCTTGTGTGTTTCAAAAGCATTTCATTTTAATTGTAATTATTTTGTTATTATTTTAAACTTCACCTGCATTGCTATTATTTTGTTTATTTACTAGCTATATTCTTTCTCAAAGTTGGCAGTAAGTGCAGCCTTTATGACTTTATTTTCTTATAGGTTGATCAGCATCCTGTATATCTATTTCCAAGGTGCCTTTTTGTGGTAAGAACTGACTGTAGCTGGATCGACTTCTCCTATCGGGTGTGCCTTGAAGAATACATTAAAAATAAGTACCAAATAAGTGCAGAAAGGTTTGTTAATAAAAGGTTTCTTAAAGATCTTACTAAACGATGGGGTATTGGTACTTATAATTTGTGAAGTAAATGGTAGAAGTGACAATTGGCTGGGATGTGTAGCTTATTTCTGAAGGGAGTGTAGAAAATTATTGAAGTTAGCTTGCATAACACTTGTCTTTGTAAAAGTTCATGATTAGGTAAACTCGCAGACTGTAAGGAATAATGTTTTATGGATTGACTGCCTTTAGTATAGTTACAGTTTTACTAGGATTCAGCCTCGTCTTACATCATCTCTTAAATGGGGTTATCAATACACTCTAACTACTAAATCAGGTGAATTCATTAACTAATAAATGTGATTCCAATAATTGTGAATTTCAATCAATTTTAACAATAGCCAGTAATGTGTTAGAAATTGCGTTCTTACGATTTATCTTTTAAATGTTTCTCTGCATTTACTTGGAATGTGCTCTGCTGAGATGTTTGGAGGCTATTTTCACCATGAATGTGGACTCAATTCTCTGGCAACGAATGAAACTATGGAGGAGGTAAAGGACAGAACTATCACATTAACTCACATTTGAACTGTTACCACTTCACATTCTGCAGATTTACACTTCTGATTCCGCCACACACTCCTATATTATATGTAATGAGGCATGGAATGTGCTACTAGACCTTTTTGTTGACTAAAGATACATAACACAAATTTACAAAATTTTCGGAAAATGAGTCGGAATTGGTAAGCCTACAATTGTACTGATTCTTGACTGTGTCCAGCTATATTGTTCACGGGTTATTTTAGGAGTAGTTGAGGACAGACAAATGAGAGAGTCAAAAGGGTCGAACTCAGCTGGGGCCTGGGGTAGGTTGTCCAACTAGGTTCAGTGCTACATTGCACAAGTCAACATTAGGGAGAAATTCCACTTGGGTTTTTCGATGTTTAGTTGCATATGTTTCTAAATCCAAAGACAGAGGTACCTTTCTTTCCATTTATTGGTTTGATGATTGCTGATAAATCTAACAATTTCATCAAATCATCATCATTCTCTAGTGTCAAAGTGTGATACGTTTAACCACTCTTTCCTGAAGATGGATTCGATGTTTTTCTTGTCTCCAGGATGTAGGAGTAGACAAGTGTCATCTGAAAGAGCAGTTGCTTTATTTCTTTTTCGGAATGGCAATTCTTTTTATTTTCTATCAATCCCTATTGGTTCCATTTTTCTTTTTTCAGTGGTCCAACTATTGATTCTTCAGCACGATAAGTTTCTAAGATTGCTTTGCATATCTAACTGGGTCCTTGCCTGTTCTTTTATAGGTACACAAATTTCTGTTTCTAAAATACCAGGAGCGTTTTAGATTTAGAGATTTTTGGGGAATGAGGTTGATTAAAAAATAGGGGACAGCCGAATGGTAGATAGTTTTTGGGTTCATTTTGGTCACAAATCTCAGAGAGTTTTTGAAATGACCTTGACATTCATTCTGTGGCTTTAGCGCCATATTTTATGTGTTTAAATAAATTATTATGCGTCACAATATGTTAACACCCTTTAAAAATAATATAACTGTATCACAATCATTTTATTGATTTTTATTCAATAATTTAATTTATTAAATTAAATAAACTAGTTCAATATTTATTACTATTTTAAATTTTTAAATGTATTGGGATGTGAAATTAGGTTTTTCCATGCATCATAAGTTATAGTTCTTTTTTATTATGCATATAAAAGACACATTCTCCGCCTTATTTTTCCCAATGGCCACTTTTACTAGTAAACGATTAAAAGAAATATGGAACTAACTAATAATTTAGTTTGGTCAAAATTTGTTGTAAAAATAATTCAAAGTAAGTTTTTCAATTTGTCTTAATCTCATTTTTTGAAAAGTTGTGAATCAACTATGTTAACGTTTTAGTTCGTAAATTTTATTTTATTCATAACATAGTTAGGCCCCATAAAATAGTTAGGGCACATAACATAGTCTATGATATGTTATCCTATATTTAATTTTGTCTCTTTTTTTATTCAACTTAATCACAATTTTTTTCTTCAAATTAAAATTAAATTTATTTTTTTATAAATGTTAGATTGATATTTTTATTAAAATTCACATTATTATTAAATATCTATGAAATTGTCTTTAAACCAACTATATTAATAATTTCATTTCAATATTTTAAATACTTATTTTTTTAAGTGAAACTTAAATTTATTTAATAAAAATAATAATATTTATAAATAATGTTTACAAATATTTTTATTAATTAAAATAATTTTTTATATATCTAAACTTCTTTAATTAATAATTATTTATGTAAATTTTTATATGTCTAAATTTTTTATTTATATTAATAAATTTAATAGTTTTTATATGCTTGAACTATTTTAATTAAAATAGGAACAAAACAACTACTTTATCTTAAATAAAAAATTGTTTAAAATTAATTTATTTAAATGAAATATAATAATATAATTAAAATTAGTTTAAAAATAATTTCAAAAATATTTAATAAAAATATCAATTTTAATAAAAATAATACTAAAACATTTATACCAAAAACAAATTTGGTGAGAAAAATATTATCTTATTATAATAAAAATTGAAATTGAATTGAATAAAAATAAATTTATTAAATTGAATATAAGAAAACCACGTTTGAGTCTAACTCGAATTGTGTACTAACAGTTTCACTTAATACGACACTGAACTAAATGGGCAAATAAAATATTAAAAACAAAAAACTACGAATTATACTAGAGGTATTTTTAAGACTGATAAAACAATATTAAGCAAACCTAATTTTATTAATTTTCAAAAATTAAATCTATTAAGACTAAAAAAATTGAAAATCTACTTAAATTATTTTTATAAAAATTGGAATCAATAATTTCAATAAGGTTTGCATTTATAGACAAACAATTGGTGGAATGGTAAATTTTTTTAATTATTGCAATCTCATCGCTAATTTGTTTGAACTAACGCAATCTCTAATTTTGTAGGGCACGAAGTGCAAGAGCCTAGTGAAACATGCTGCATTTTAGCAAATCAATACAATCTCCATCGTTCATTTTTAGAGGGCTCTGTAGGATTCATAATGATGGATACTGCTTTTTACAAAATCAGAGGAACATAGATGGTTCATTTTTTGGTGCAATCTGATTCGTTCATTTTACTGATTGTATCCCGACACTCCGTGGGAATCCTGACATACCAACATTGCTTTTTACAACTTCTATGATATCTGTATCGTTGGATTTTTCGGTGTAATCTAATTCCTTTATTCTTTTTGTACTAATATTTTCAATTTTAAAAACAATAAACTCATTAAAAGTAATTACAAATTTAATATTTAAAGATAAATACAGTAATCATGACTATTTCGGGTGTCGGATTCACATTTTAACCTCTAACGATAATTAATTAAAAAAGAAAATTATTCTGAAAATTGTTTGAATAAAGGTGACAGAGTGATGAATCAAGCTGATAACTTTAATTTTGATACCTTAACTTTATCTCTGAAAAGGAAAATGAATTCCATAGGTTTCTTCATTGAAACACTGAATCCAATTTCTGTTGGTATGTGAAGAAATTGTGAAGAGAGAAGAATGGTGAAAAGTGGGTAAAAAGAAATGAGAAGAAAAGTGAGAAGAGAGCAATGTTTATAAAGGTCAACCCTTTGCTATGATTAAATTTCACTATTATTATGTACTGTCATCTTATTTTATGATTACTCCAAAAACATTATCATTAAATCTCTCACTATGTTTTGTGGGCCCGGTCCAGACCGGACCCTACCGGACCGGAAGTCGATCGATGTGGACCAATATTTCACAACTCATCTTCTCATCATCACATTTATTGAATTATATGTTTAATAGAAGATTATTGCTAATTTTATTTATTTATTATTGAACTGTTTAAGAAAATAAACATTTAATTTTTTTTCTAATTCTACTTTATTTATTCTTTTTCACAAAACCAATTCCATTGTTAATATCATTAGCATAGTTGTGTTGTGGTAAGCCTTTTCGTCTTTCCAATTCCACCACTTTATCTTCTTTTTGGTAAGCCTACACACTTACATCTAGAGATGACAACGGGACAGGTTGGGCATGGGTACTGCATACCTGCAACTCGACCCACCGGATAGAACTGTATCCGCTACTTGACCCGCTACCCGACCCGCTACCCACGCGGGTATCCGTTTAAAAAATATCCGCGGGTATTTTAAAATCTGCGGGTACCCGTAGATACCCGCAAAAAATAAAAAAAATATATATTTAATATATTTTAAAAATAAAATTTAAATAAAATTACAAAAAAATATAATATAATATAAATTAAATTAAATATAAATTAAATTTTAATTTTAATTAAATTTAACCTAATAAAATATTATTTTATTTTATTTTTAATTAAATTTAATTAAAAGATATATAAATTATTAAACTTTTTTAATTTTTTGCGGGTAACAGGTACCAGCGGGGCGGGTAGTATACTATCCGTACCCAACCTGTTTAGAAGCGGGTATTAAAATACCCGCTACCCCTTACCCGCAGATAGTAAATACCCGCAGATAGTAACTACCCGTTGCGAATTTTACCCGCGGATACGGGTATCCGCGGGTGAAATTGTCATCCCTACTTACATCAACCATACCGATACAAAATAAAGTATTTTTAAATATTTATTTATGCATAATTGTATTAGCACTAGTTAATAATTATTTTTTCGTGAATTAGTGAATAAAGTTAACAACATTATTCATGATTAGAGGATTTCCACAATGCAAACGGAACAAAAGTAGAGATTTTGGTTGTAGGTTTAATTGATAACAATTTAAATGAAAATGATTGCTTAAACAACTTTAAGATGAGATTATATTATTTAGTTTTTCGTGTCAGACTTCTATCTAATTATTTATAAAATGTAAAATGAAATTGTTATTAAAGCAAAAATTAATTTATGTACATATTAAGAATTGTATTTTAAAAAGTTATACAGAAGAATATTTGTATATATAAGTTAATTTACTTTTTGAAGAATTTTTTTGTTTAAAGTGTCAAGATCATGGTGTGTGTTAGTAGGTATATTTATTAATAATGGAGTTTATTTGTTTTAGTTTAAATTAATATGTCGTGGTCATAGTGTAAGAAGTGGGTAGTTGAGTAAAAGTCTAATATTTAAAGGTTTTTAATAATTCTGGTATAAGAATTCCGTCACATGGCCTAGTGAAAAAGTGAGAAGTTATAATTCTTTAATTTGCTGGTTATGATCAATAGTCGATGTTTGGGAAATACTTTCCTTAATCCACGGAATATTGGTGTTTTGAAGCCTAATGGAGTAGAGTTTATCAAACTAATTTAGGAAAAAAGGCAAAGTATACTAAAGTTATAGGAACGGAATCTTTTTTATTGACTTGAATTATATAAATTATATTTTATGATCTTTATTTACAATAATTATTCTTTAGAAAATGAGATAAAAATATATTCAAATAAACAGAAAGGAGATAAAAGTATATTCATGGTCAATGTCTCATTTTTCGAAGAATAATCATTTTCTTAGCTTGACTTTAAGTATTAAATTTTTTTTGTCAATAAATAACTTGTATATGTTTTCTCTTGGATCGTACATAAACTATTTAATTACAAAAACTATATAAATAATAACGGATCTTGTGTATGATAATAAATAAGCTTTTAACTAATATTTGATATTGAACTTTTTTTCTATAAGAAAGTTTTCTTCACTATGATTTTGTTCAATAAAAACTTGAGGTTGTACATTCCATCTTGTTTCTTTAAGAAAACATTTAAAAGATCATAAATTCAGCACAAAACATTTTTTTCTGAAATAATTCATTATTTTATCTTCATTATTCTATAGAGTTTTTAGCAAAACAAATAATACTTTCAATTATCAGATATGATAATCGATTATCTCTCAATACCTACTACAATAATCAATTATCATATCTGATAATCAATTATTTTATAGGGTTTTTCAGCAAAGATACAATTTTGACTAAAATAATCGATTATCACGTTAATAATTGATTATTCTTGTCAGTTTTTAAAAGCTACACGATTTTTCAGATTTGATTGTATCTAAAACTCATCCAAATAACCGAACTAGTATTCTTGACACTAGAATTGATTCAAAAGCATGTTTATAATCAC
The DNA here is from genome assembly GCF_016808095.1 of Vigna angularis. Taxonomy (NCBI): domain Eukaryota; kingdom Viridiplantae; phylum Streptophyta; class Magnoliopsida; order Fabales; family Fabaceae; genus Vigna; species Vigna angularis. The sequence goes on along the minus strand of NC_068976.1, from coordinate 15,125,886 downwards.
AATTGAATATCATTTTAAATTTTTAGTTAGGAATTAGGTGCATGGCTCAAACCAATACTCTAAAACTCTCATACCAAATTTTACCAATTTCTCATCAGATTTTGGTGAACTAAGATGCTAAACAAATCTTAAAACCACTAATAAAAACCACCAACATACAATTCACTCAAACAACACTCCCTATAGAAATTCACCTGTCTAACATCACTTTTAGACCAAAATCAGGCAAGACCAAATAGTTAATCAAGTTCTAATTTGCACATACTCACACAACTAACCTTAAAATCATTTAAGAGGGCAATTACCACAAAATTTAACATGTTTTACCACAATTTCTAAAGTAAAACACCACACATTCAACAAAATTCACATTAGCAATTTCACATACCAAATTATAAATTTTTAATCAAATCAAGCATGCAACAAAAGTTAACAACACATTAATAACAACAAAACTTGGTAGTGAGCTTCCCTTACCTGACATATGACCAAACCACTCTACATAACCTAAAACATCCCTAAATGCCAAGAAAGCATATATGCTCATACGAACCACAAAATCACGATTAAGATACACCATTAGAACCATTGATCAACAAATACTCTAATTAAATACTTAAAAGACAAATGTAAGTTGAGTGAGACCCACATGCAACATATATAAAAAAAGACCAAAGAAAATGGTTGAAAACTCAACTTACTCAAACATAGAAACTGAACAGTCTAGACTGAAAAACTCGCCGCAAGGATCAATTTTATGGTCTCAGTTCTTCAATGGGACGAATAAAAAAGAATAACCCTTATAAATAAGTTAAAAAACTTTAAAAAAATGATTTTTAATGGAATGATGTGTTTTAAAATAGTAAAACTAATTAATAATAAAACTACTTATATTAAAACATTTAATATTAGAATAATTAAATCTTTCTATTTTTAAACCATTGTAACCTCAAAAATGTATTTTTTTAATGTTACATTACTCATATTTCTGATTTTTTTAAGCTTATATTCGCTCTTGTGTTATTGGATTCCAGTAGATATAATTTATTATTGTCCTCATCAATTAAAATTATCTTCTCGTAACAAAATCTTGAAATAAATAATAAGAGAAGAAAGTCAGTGAACAATTTGAATCTTTAATAACCTTTTATATAAAGATAAGAATATTGCTCAATCATACATATAAAACATAATTTAAACTATCAAAATTGCGGCTAAAGTTAATAAAACTCTATTTAAAACCGAGTAGATGAGAAAGTTCAAAGAAAATAAAAATAAAATATACGAGACTATGAATTATAAAATAAATCTTTTTTACTTTTTTTTAAAGTAAAATTTAAAGTTTTATAATTTTAACTAACAAAATACTCTAATATATTTTGTATTAAAAAATATATCTTATTATAAAAAATTCAATATTTTATATAAAAAGAATCACACATTAAAATGTTCTCATTCAAGCACATTAAAATGTTTTCTGTCTTTTAATTTTAAAAATGTTTAAAAAAATATATTAAAGCACACATTTCATTATTATTTTTTGTAGAAGTAAAAGATATTAACAAGTGAAAAATAATGCTTTTATTTATCTGTGTTAAACAGAGGACATGGAGGCAAACTTTTGCGGGACTATTTTAGTTTAATATATAATTTTGACTTGAAACTGATACAGTTCTTTTTACATTGAATTAAATATACTTAAAAAAATTAAGATTGATGAAATTAGAAGAGAAAGAAATTTGAATTTATCATCTAAAAAATGTGTAGAAATTAAGAGGAAAGAAAAAAGGAGTAAGTTGCATTTGCAGGTGTATTACCTGTAAAAGTAACAGAGTAGCAGTAGAAAAGAAAAGAGAAGAAATGAGAATGTAATGTAATAATACTGTATGTATGCATAATGCATAGCCAGCTAATGCAGTGCATGCTACATTCTGGATTGTACCAGCTGCGTCTGCAGCTGCTGCAGCTGCAACAACTGCAACAACTGCAACAGCAACAGCAGCAGAAAGGATTTATGAGTCCCAATAAAGTAATTGATTTTGAATAATATTGTGAAAGAAGGAAATGATGAACCACTTTCTGCTTCTTCACACTGTGGGGACTTTGACCACACTCAACTCTGAGTTCCTGTTTTTGTCTCTACAAACTCTTACATCTACTTGTACGGTTATATACCTCCTTTTTACATCTACAAACTCATCATTATCTTCTCATTACAACTCTATATTAACTCTTTAGCTTTTCAACTAAACTCGTTTAGGTTAAGATTACAAATGCTCATCATAAAACTAACAATTAACACTTCATATTTCTATCTATTGATTATTAAATAATAAATAGTAGTTAAGAGTATTTTAATATCTATTTATAAACAGATTAAGTATAAATGTTATATTATTTGTATATATGGATATTTATGAAAAAAATAAAAGAAATAAAAGTAAAATTTTAATTTATATTTTATTAAGTTAAATTTAATTAAAATTAAATTAAATTTATATTTTATTAAATTAAATTTAAATGAAATGAATTTAAATTTATATTTAATTTATATTATATTTTATACATTTTTTGTAATTTTACTTTAATTTTATTTAAAAAATATTTTTTTTTAAATACTTGAATGTGTTTGTGAATATTGATGAGTTTTGAAATATATGTGAATATTTTTTAAATAGATATTCGTGCGGCTAGCACATGAGTAGTAGGTGAATTTTTTTTGTTGTAAATCAAGTAGTGGGTAGACATTATCTATATTTAGTCTGACCCATTGTCATCCCTGTTTCTATTGCTATTCTCAAAATTTAAGAAAAGAAACAAAACCATAAATACAAATTTGATCATAATAGACTCTATCATATAATTTTGGTATTATATTTGTTAAAGAGTGAACTTTAATCCTAACTCAATCCCACAAAACCGGCTTGTAAAGTGAGGTTTGCACCCACTTATATATTATAAATTGGTCTTATCTCTAGTTGATGTGAAACTTCCAACACACCCCTTCATGTCGAGGTATAAACATCATCTCGAGCGTAAGACTAGACATAGGTGGTCTAATAACGACTCCATAACGGGTGAAACAACATGTCTAACAAACAACAAATATCGCTAGGATATGCTCTAACCATAGCTCTAATATCATGTTGAATATAATGAAAAACTATATATGGGATTAATCTCCCAATATATACACATAGGGTCTTGTATTTATAATAAAATAAATATGGATTAAGCCCAAAATACAAATAAAAAATAATAACAAACTAACTAAAAATAAAAGATAATATATTTAACAGTATTAATAAATACATTTTAAATTTAATTTAATTTTATAAAACTAATTTATATAATAAGATTTATATATTTTAAATTAATCTTATTTATTTTTTTATTGATATAAGATTTTCAACAATTTATTTGAAACTTAGCATGCTAAAATTTAGGAAATCCTATGAAAACAAAGTAAAAGTTGAGGAGCATGTTCCACAATTGAAACAAGTTGGTCCATGTTGAAGGAGGACAACCTAAGTTAGGTGCTAAAGTGTGGTGTGTGTAAGAGCAATGAGAAAAAGTAGTTTGTTGCAACTATGGTGTTGGCTGGAAACCACCACACAAAGAGCTTAGCTTCCAAAATGCACAACCACCACACTATCATCGCCTTAGATTGATTTTAATCCTATATCTCTTTCGTTCCAAATCATATCTTATTGCATGCACTTAGACAGGAGAAAACATATAATATTGAAGATTATAAAAGATATAGAATAAAAATAAAGAGATTTGTCATTTAATTAAAGTAATTAGTGATGAATATTAAGACTAATCTATAAAAGATAAAAAATAATTTATTGGTAGTTATAGCAACCTCCTCTCTTCTATTCTCTCTGCATTTCTTTCTTTGTTTGCCCAGCTTGCCCCTACTTTGTTTATTGGAGATTGAGCCTTTAAAAAGATGTAAAAGATTTCGAAACAAGAAAAAATATATAAAAGAGAAAGCAACCTATCATCTCAGAAAATTAACTACACGCATGCTTCTGAATTTCCACTCTGCTACAAACCTTTTTCCTTTCTCTATAATTTCTTTTTTATTTTATTTATGCTTAGCAGAAAATAATTTCTCATCTCATATACCCAATTGAGGAAAAATAAATTATTCTCATAAATTGAAATCTTATATTTAAGTAATAATTAGAACCCTTTTGATTCTATTATTAGATTCATTGACTCGACTTTCAATTGTTTGTAATTCATGAGAGAGACTTATAAATATCAAGAATTTAGGTTATGTTTGATCTTTTACCAGAGAAGTTTGTATCTGTTTTGGTGAACAAATATTGTTTATTGAATAAGCTATTGTCATATAAATAAAGTTAAATTATTTTTATGTAAATTATAAGCTATTTAAGCTCATCCAAATTCACTCTGAAATAAAGGAAATTTTAAATTTAATATAATTATTTTATCAAATGATTAATCTATACATATATTTAAGAATGAATACTTTTATGAAAGAAGAATTTATCCTTCTTTTCAAACGCTATTGATCTAGACGAGTTAGAGCAAATAAGCTGAATTTTATTTTAATCAAGCTTAGGCTATGTTTGGCAGACTTTTTGATAAACACTTATAGTAGAAAAGTAAAACAATTTCAAGAAATCTTAATTATTTTATACACAATCTAATTCACAAAAATTGTTTTTGTATTAATTTCTGTAAAAAATATATTTTAACTTATGCATAGATTAAATTTTATTTATTCAATAAGTATTTTTGAAGAAAAAAACTTTATATATATTCAAGATTCTTATACACTTCAATATTGATAAATTTGGCGTCTCCTTCCTAAAAACATTATTATATACTTTAAATTTAAGACAAACTAAATTCACGTACTTTTAACCAAATTTACCAATATAAAAGTACAAGGGTGGTGACCACATTTAATCCAAAGTATAAGCTTATCATCATATTTTTGTTATTATTTTTTCTATTTATTTATTAAAAAAAAATTCCAAATAGTAAATTAAAGACATACTTTGTAAAAGGATTTGTGTATAAAATCGTAATTTGGATAGACATTTAAAAACATGCTTTGGTAATTATTTCCCTTAAACGAATTTAAATCCTAAATAACTGCTTTAATAAATAATTGAATCAATAGGCCAAAATTATTTAATATTTAAATATTATGGTGATGATAATAATAATAATAATAAATTTTATATTATAGAGACTAACGAGATATAAAAAATTTCACAAAAAAATATTTAAAATTTAATTACAGTGCATGTAAAAGTTTCTTTAAAAACTGTCGTCTAATAATAGTTGTAGTTTGCATCATACATTTGTAAGTTTTAATTAAGATTTATTTTAGTACAAAATATTTAAATGCATAAAAATAATCTCTGAATTTAATTATTTATTTATGCTATCCTATTCAATGATATATCGTGACAGTAAGTAAAACCTTTTTTATGTTTCTTGAAATATTTTATTTTTACAGTATATAATAAAGTAAATTTAAATAAGAAAACTGATTCATTTGGCTCAGTGTTGTTCGTTTTGCATGACAAAGAATTTCCCTGTCAATACCGTTTAGTTTAATAGTAATTTGATTGCGAAATTATTTTGAAGAGTGAAAAAAACAGTTTTCTATTCATAATTTTGGCTTCTTTCTCTCTTTAATTTTAGTCTTTACATTTTAGAAATTCACATTCCTCAATTTTCTATACATGTTATTTTTTTTTTATCATTTAGTAAAATTAAAACTCTAGACTTAAGATATTCATTTAAAGTACATTGAAAAAAAATTTAATTTCAAGTTATATACCAAAATAAATGACAACTCAATAATAATAAAAAATATAAGAGGAATATTAAACAAATTCATAAATCATATATATTTAATTTTTTAGTGAATAATATTTTAGAAAGATAAACTATGTTTTAGATAAAAAGATGAGGTTAAAATTTTCTATTTATATTACTGATTTATTTTAAAATAAAATATTTGATTTTATTATTTTAATATATTTATTTACTATAATATTCTATTTTATAGATTCTTAAATATAAAATTTTATTTTATTTTTATATGTAATTCATTATTTTATACTAAGATATAATATTTAAAAAAAAATTATAAATGATCCCATTTAACGAATAAATTCATATTAAAATGTAAGTTTAAGACTAATTTAATAACATAAAACCTATTTTCAAAATGAATATAATCTCATTTATATAATATAATGATTAGAGTGATAGTTTGACAGAAATTCGGAGTACGTAATGTTATGGTTCCATCGTCTCTGAGTTATTATTTTTTCCAATGGCCTTATCATCCTATCACACAGACACCTCTCTATCGTACCAAAACTGTTTTACCTTTTATTTTATTTTTCTCATATTTAACAAATCAGTAAAATATGTAAAAATTGTAAATATTATGAAAACATATACACAAAATAAGTAATAAAATATGTTGTGAAAATATAAAATTCAAAATGTTCTGTGCTTCTAATGAAAGGATATTATACTGCAGACATATGAACATGAGTACAGTTTTTTCTGAGGCCAATTTACTTTCAGTTTCTCACTGGAAAAAATTTCAATCTACACAGACCTGAGTACAGATTTTATATCTAGTTCATGCGATCTAAAACACCTTTTATTAAAAACAAAACATAAAAATAAAATAATATATTGCGTTGAATTCATTTTCATGTCTGAAGTGATTATTAATCTATTTTGTTAGAGACTAATAGTAAGAACTATAGTTCATCTGACAATTTTTAAATAAAAAAAAGAAATCTAAAATCGAAATATCAATAGAAAAGTTTATATGGAGCGAAATAAAGATTATGTATAAAATATAATTCAATATGTATACTCATACATTAATATATGTTTACGTAAAATTAAAAATGAGTTTTCCACATTTGTATTTTTATTTAAATATTTATGCACAGCGTTTTTTGTAAATGTTTTCAAAGATTAAAAGTAATTAAAAACGTAATACTATAAGTTATGCACAATGTATATTTCAATGTTTATGCAGTACACGAGTTATTACACTATAGTTGCGTTGTGAAATGACGAGGTGACAATTAAGCAAGAACAAAAAACCAATTTCGAGTTTTTTTTTTTTTTAACTTCATACTAGTATAAATTATTTATCATAAAAGATTAATGACACAATTTAGCTAAGATATGCCTGAAAAAAGGGAAAAAATGACCTATTGATATAGTTTTCTCACCTTTGTCAACATATTATCCATTTTATAATGTCTCATACTTTAAGAAATAAACTTGATAGTTGTTTTACTCACTTTTTTAATATCTATTTTTAATAGATTGATAATGTGAATATTTTTCCTGTAATTATGCATGATTATTAAACTTAACTTTTTGTTATAAAGAAGAATTTGAAGGAAAAGAAATTAAAAAAAAAAAAGTTGTCCAAAAGAAAGCCCATCATCAATAAATAAGAAGGACCTTTAGTTTATGGTATCACTCACTCACTGCCTCCTCCTTTTTCCTTCTTTTTCCTTTCTCTTCTCTCAAACACAGAAAACCTCTCCAATGTCAAATCCATCAACCCACATCACAGAGACACCTCTACAATGAACCAACATCTTCACCACCACCGCCGGACAACCTCTTCTTAGAACAAACATGTCTCACCATTACCCAAAACCCCTTCTAGACACCCTATTCTGCTTAGAGGACAACATTCATTTGGAGGAAGAAAAACAAAGAGAAGAAGATGATTACATCGGCACAACCTCAAAACCGAACTCCTCCGATGTGGTCCTTTCAGAACAAGACCTCTTCTGGGACACCCAGGAGCTCTCTTCTCTTCTCGCCAAAGAAAACCTTAACAGCCTTTCCATCTCTCTCCCAAACAACCCTTCTCTGGCTTCTTCTCGCGGAGAAGCCGTGGACTGGATTCTCAAACTGAATCTTCACCATTCCTTTTCTACCCTCACAGCACTTCTCGCAGTTAACTACCTCGACAGGTTCCTCTTCACCCTCAGATTCCAGAACGACAAGCCGTGGCTCACGCAACTCGTTGCAGTGGCGTGCCTCTCTCTTGCAGCCAAAGTTGAAGAGACCCACGTGCCCCTTTTCGTGGACCTCCAAGTATGTCTCTTGATCTTATCTATGTATGAACTGTTTTGTTCGTGTTTCTGATCAATGCCGGATCTTCGATACTAGATTTTGATCGATGGTTCTAACTTGGTTCTGATGCTTTTTCTCTTGATCGTGAAGGTGGGGGAGAGTAAGTACCTTTTTGAAGCGAAAACGGTTAAGAGAATGGAAATCTTGGTCCTTTCCACACTCGGATGGAAGATGAACCCGGTAACACCTCTCTCGTTCCTTGATTACATCACGAGAAAACTCGGCTTAAAGGGTCATCTCTGCTTGGAGTTTCTCAGAAGATGTGAAACCGTTCTTCTCTCTGTCTTTGCAGGTAACTGACTAACTAACTTACTTCCAACCAGATCTTATGCTTTCTTCTTTTGTTTCATTGTCTGATTCACATTCTCGATCTTTGTTGTTATTGATGTTTGATCTTTTATGTTGCAGAGTCGAGATTTATGAGTTTTCTTCCTTCTGTGTTGGCAACTGCGACGACGTTGCGCGTGGTGAGTGTTGTGGAGCCTGGTTTGGGAGAGGAATACCAAGATCAGCTCTTGGGTATTCTCGGAATCGACAAGGTTGTTGGCGTTGTCTTAAACACCAATGTGTTGTTTTCTGATTATAAATCATGGAAAACGGAAATGTTTTACGCTTTTCATGGCTAATAGTCAAAGACAGTAGAACATCTCCACCTGCATAACTCATTTATTGTGGACCCTACAATACCTAGCTACAATATTTTTTTATCGACACTCTTAATCTCAATTAATTAATAACCATATTAGGAGCAGTGATTATTATTACCTTTGTCGGATTAATTAAAATATGGAAGTTTTGTGTTGCAGGAGAAGGTGAAAGAATGCTACAAGGTGATGATGGAGATTGTGTCAGGGAAGAGTGAAGAGGGTAAAAGAGGGAATTTGAAGAAAAGGAAGTTTGAGTGCATTCAGTGTAGCCGAAACGACGTGATGGAAGGGTCGTTTAGCTGTGATAGTTCGTGTGATTCTTGGGAGTTAGGTGCGTCATTGAAGAAAAGTAGGAGCCAAGATCAGCTTCTATTGAAGCATTCAAACTCAGATTTTCTCACCATTCCTCGCTAGCTATTATTATTCTCTTCCTTCATTTCAACTTTCATCGTTTTACTTTTGTCTTCTGTGAAACCAAAAACATTATAGTCATATATTCTATTCTATTCTCTCATGTAGTCATAATTCTTTGTCTCAGGTAAAACTACTTTCCTTGTTTTTATTCACCAGTAATAAATTTATCCTTCGTGGATGACCAGAGGTTGTTCACCATTCCATTACAAACTATTATATATACAATATTCATTCATTTTTATAATCATTTATTTTGAGATTTATATTTATAAAAATAATAACAGTAATTTTAAATTATTTTACAACCAACAGAGGGACAGGCTGTCAAAAGACTAATAAATGGAAATTTTCTTCTGGGTTTTTCATTTTAATAAGTACTTTTTTGAGAAAAATATTGTCTTACTTTAAGTGCTATAATAACAAATGTTAAACACAAATATAATTATTAAAATATAAAAAGCGTTAATGTTTTTATGTATGAACAAGGCCAAAAGAGGTACAGGCTGTCAAAAAACTAATAGATGAAAATATTTCGTCTGGGTTTTTCATTTTAGTAAAGTATTTTTTTAAGAAAAATATTTTCTTATTTTAAGTGCTATAATAACAAATGTTAAACACAAATATAGCGTTACTTTTTATATGTATGAATTAAAAATTAGAACAGTGATAAATTCTATTAATATTATTATAGCATCTGCTTATGATACTAATTAAAAAATTGGATAAAATAGGTCTGACAATTACTTTTGTTAATAACAAAATTAGGAAAAAGTAAGAGGCTTACTTATTGGGCCCTACATCATATGAAATTATGAGATTAATTTCAAAATTTAAATAGATAGCTTAGGAAAAAGGAAATGATTTCTCAAATTATAGATATAAAATTTATTATTTAATGTATATTGTTTAAATAGTTGAAAATGTTTTATATTTCATAATATATATCTTAACTATTGGTTTGCAGAACCTTAAAAGTTAAGCTCGGAAATATTCATCTACCGACTGAAAATATCAAAGTAATTTTTGCTTTTACTTCTAATCATATAAGTAGATATTTACTATTAAATTTACAAATAACTATGAATTAGTGAATGATGAAGTGTCACAGAACATGAACTCTTCCTACAGGTCAACACTCCCATTAATACTCCTTCATTCAAATCTTATTTTTTCATATAATCTGCACTTGGACATTGTGTTTCTTCCCTCCTTCAAAACTAATAATTATTAATTATTTTTTTCACCAGATCGATTTGTATCCAATATAATTATTGAATTATTTTTCTATAACATATTTATTAAATTGATTTTTTATCACATTATTAAATTGATTTTTTATAACATTATTAAATTATTATTTTTTATTACATAATTATTAAATTGATTTTTTATAACATGATTATTGAATTAATTTTTATATAATTTAATCACTAAATTAATTTTATATAATAGTTACTTAAATTGTTTTTGTAAAGAACTATTAAATATTTAAGAGTAGAAGTGATGTAGTTAATGAAATATGAATATTTTATTATTTAAAAATAAAATTTATAATAAAAACATCTAACTTAAATTTTATTCATAAAATTAAAGTAATTTGTTTTTACCTTTTTTGTTTTGTGATCCTTATAAATCTTGGTGAAGAACAAAATAAGTTTATCCATTCAGAATTTCTTTTTAAGTAAGTTCCTTATTTTTTATTTTTTGTAGGGTTTTGAAATAGTTTTGCAAAAGAGTTTGAAGTTTTACATGTGTTCTTTTTAGGACAAAGATAAATCTTTGTTAGTCTAGATCATATTATTGATAAAAATATTTTATTTACAAAGTTTAATTTCCTTTTTTTGAGAGAGTAGTGCAGCTAAGAATTTAAATTTGAATAAACAAACCATAATAGGTAAGAGCAACTAGTTAAGTTACGTTAATATCTTAGGATAAATAATCTTGATTTAAAGGTGATGTGATCACACTATTTTATTTTATGATAGAATTGTTGTTTCAATATTGCAACTTTTTTTGAATATTTATATGAATGTTGATGATATGTTATGTATTTTAGTATTATTTATAATTGTTAATGTAAAGCAGTATTTTTTAATCTTTTATATAAATGAATCAATTGCTTTAAGTTCAGGACTCTATAACTATCTAGAACCGTAGATGTATTCCTACATCTAAAAACATAAGAAGAACTAGTTGAACCATAACTTGAAACTAATTCTGACTCAATCCCAAACTAGTAAAATGAGACGAGTGATTAATTCATGCAACAACATGCAAAAACTAATTCACAAACATGTAAAAAAAAGACATACTTAGATTAATAAAACAGTATCAATACAAGAGAGTGCAAAGGGTTACATCAAGCCTCAACACAAGAGAGTTTAAATCTTAATGATAGTTGTGAATTATGAATAATCCACAATTCTCTCTCATGGTAAATTAACATAAAATTATGAACAATCAAATCAAAGTATTACCATTTTTTTATTACTTATTTACTAAATTAGCTTTTATATAACACGAACTTTTATACAATTAATCATTAAATTAATCTTCATATAAATTGATTTTTGAATAAAAGTCTAAATTTGTATATAACATTAATTATTAAGATTTTTGCTACTTACTTATATTACATTTTAAAATAATATGTACTTAAATTTGTGAATAATTTTATTATTCTAGAAAATAGTAATTTAATTTTTTTTAATTCTTATAGTGATTTCAGTTGAATTAAAAACATTTTCTTGGTAATTATGATTTTAGCTTCTCGAAAAAATTCCAAACTAACTAACAAGTTTTATTTTTTGGTTGCCTATATAACTAATTTAGCATTTTAAGGACCTATCCTAAATAATAATGGAGGGTTGTTTATTATTTTGGACAAAATAAATGAGCAAACATTAAATAAAACGTTGAAACTTTTATTTAATTAAATGACGACAATTTAAAATAAAGTATAAAACTGATCATTGTTTTATTGAAATATGTCATTTTTTTTTACACCTCAAGATTACGGCACTGTACATGATAACTAAACTTAGGAGCTGATTATGTGATTAATTATCAATTTGCAGTATTATCGTACTTAAAACTCTTTTACTACAATTTAAAGATAGTAGCAATGTGAACATTAGAGTATGTCTATTGTAAGAATTATTATATATGATTGTAATTTATTTTTTGTGGATTGTGTTATGTTACATTACTTTTATTGTAATTTTTATTCCAATGCAAATGTTTTATAAGATCTAAATTCTCAATAATATTCTATTTAGTTGTGGATCTAAACATATTTTTTCAAGACAAAAAAATAATTTTTTAATATTATAATCCCCTATTCAAAATCTTGGATGTTATTTAAGATCAAAGTCTTGTTTTTCAAATCATGTCATCATATTTCAAAAGAGAGAATTTATAAGATTCAAGTCTTAATTTTATTACTTAGTATATATGTATGATTGTGCAAATAGATACGCTCAATTTTTTTTTCTCTTTTTCTTATATAACTCTCAAATAAGATATCTTATTAAAAAAAAACTGAAAGAAGATATTGATTTTTTTTATTAATGTTTTAGATTATAGATTTGTCCCCGTTCTCAAATATTTATTAAATTTACTGGTAATAAACATTCTTAAAAATATAATAATTTTTCGATGAATATTCATTTATCATAAGTTTTTTTTTTCACTGATTAGAATTCAAAAGTTTACTTTTTAAAAGGAATTGGAGCTCATTTTTAAAATATTGGTTACTCATTGAATAGATAAAATATCATTTAATTAACATAGTACTTTTTTTCCCTTCTAATATATATTTTTTATTGTGTTAATAACTAATTTTTATGGAAAAACTTGACTGACCCTTTTCATTTAGGTATCTTCTTCCTATCAATATATATATATATATATTTATTAATTCGTAATATTTAAAGCTCTATGAAAGTAACACATTAAGAGATTCAAATCTAGTTAACTCTGATAAATATTATATTTGTAAAAACAAATTTGTAACTTAGTTGAAAACTTATGATCTACACTTAAATTTGTAAAGTTTAATTACTCACTCATTTACTCCAACAGTTATACAAATTTTATCTTCTAAATTATTTTATTACCTATCGACACTTTATAACTTTTTTTACAATTCATGTAGATTCTGTTTTTAATCTATGTTAGTTTTTACTGTCTAAACTTAAGGATTAAATGAACTAAAGAATAAAGTTTATTCTACTATTTGAATCAAATTGTTAGTTAAACCATTTATAATTTAACTTAAAATCTATAAATTACTCAAAGCTTTAAAAAAATTATAAGATTAAAAATATTTGATAAGATGGTTTTTTTTAATAATTTTTTTGAATGATAGAAAACACCTAATTTAAATGTGAAATGTATATGAAAATTAAGATATGTTAGGGATGTTGATTTTAAACTCAACTCAATTTAATCTGTTATAGAATAAGTGACAAATTTTATATACTGACTGGAGATTTAATTTAACAAAAATTAGTAAATAAAGATAACAATAACAACTACTATTTAATATAGTTTATTACTTTATTAATTAAATATATATTTTAAAATATTAAATCATTTAATTTTTTAAATATGAAATAATATTCTATTTATAGAATTTAAAAATGTATTTTAGAATTTCAATTTTAGAATTTTTTAAAACTCATAACATAATTTGTTCTTCAATTAATCCCATCAAAGGTGTATTGAATTATTTTAAGTTGAACTAATTCAATCTCATCAAAGGTCAGATTTCAACCCGACTCATTTAAACTCGGCTCATGCGGGTTAAACCCATGGTGGGCCGGGTTTGCCCACCAACCCACCTACCTAATTTTATTTTATTAAAATTTAATTTTATAAAAAATATTTATTATTTTGTTTTTGCTTGAAAAAATTATTTAAGTTCCTTATTTTCAAAATTAATTAAACACCCATGTTAGGAGTAAGAGTGAAATTTGTTTAGATTTAAATTATAGAAAATTTGTAATTTTCTTTTTATTTAAAAAAAGTTGTAATTAAGTGAGCTAGTGAGCCAACCTGTTTACCCACTAACCCATGGTGGGTCGGACCGGATTCAAATTTTTTTGACTCGCTAATAAATGAGCCGAATTGGATTGACTCACTAAGTGACCAACCCGTGGTGGGTCGGGTTGGATCGAGCCTAGTGGCCCGTTTTAACATCTCTAATCAAATTCTTCCAATTTCACCCACTTACATGCATCTATTTTTTTTTTTATTACGAGTTTGTGAGTCACCTCAACTCACCATCAATAGAATATGGGTGAGCTGAGCAATTAAAAATTGTAATATATTTTTTAACTAATCATGATTCATAGGTCAAATTAATTTATTAACTTTCTCCACTCTCACAACTCTAAATAAAAGTACAAAAATTTAACCTTTTGTTTTCATATAAGAAAAACATGAAAAGGATGTATCAATGTACCAAGTATTAGGCACTTCCAAGAATACAGTGTGCACAAAAATAGTAAATTGACTTTTGTAATGCTGATTATTTATATCCATGAAAATGAGTTTCAATTCATGAAGTAATCTCATTTATCACGGATTTAATTTGGATTAAAATAAAAATAATTGTTTTTTCAAAAATAGGTTAAGTTAATTGGTCTCAATTCACTTAATTCATAAGTTAAATAGGTTCAAGTAGAGTTAAAAATAGAGTAATTCATCAACAACAATTTTTTATTAATTTTGTATTATTTTGACACAAAAATTTGTTATAATTATTTACTACTTTAATTATGTAGATTGATAATTTGATATTTTTAAATACTGAAATGTTGTTCAATAATACTTGAATAGATTTTAGATTTAATTTATTTATTTGTTAATTTATGAAGTTAGATAGGTTAATACTTTAATTTTCAACTATCACTTCTTAGAATAATGTTAGGTAAAATAAGTGAACACCGATTTGAAACTAGGAAAGACTCTTCATATTTAGTTTGGAAAAAAAGTATTGATGTCACATTAAAAAAAAATGAGAAGGTGAATTATAAGTTATGGAGTTGATTAGCATTATTGATAAGATTAAAATTGACTTCTTACAAGGGAGAACTCCACAAAATTCTCACAGAAAAGAAACTTCATTTTCTAACAAAATTTGTATGTTGTATTTGTGTTACAAGTGTAACCTTTTTATAGGATAAATTAGACAGGACCATCTACCTTCCACATTAATTCTCAATAACTAATATTTAACTTTTGTTAATGATGCATTTAATCTTCATTATATGAGTGATTATTTTTTATATTTATTTGAAAAATAAAAATTACAAGAAAATTCAAAAGACTTCCAAAAATCATATTCATCCCTTATTCTTCATGTACATTCGTTCTCGAATATCATGAATACACGTTTTCAAGATAAACATATAATAACAGGGTCATAGGTTATTCTTTTATTAGTTTTTCAATTCAAAATTAGGATATGTGTATACGTTATTAATAGATTGAGACCAAATAATAGGTTACAACATATCATTAAAAGCTCTTCCTTTGAGAGGTTGAATGGAAAAAAAAATATTTGCATAAAAAACACCATATTTATCATTATATTTTCCTTCATCTTTAAATTATTTTTCTTTCAACTCCTTTTAAATTTCTTTCTCTCTCAACTCTTTCTCTTCAATCTCTTTCTCGCTTAACTCCTTCTCTTTAATCTCTCTCTCTCTTAACTCCTCTTTAATCTCTTTCTCTCTTCTCTTCTAATTTTTTATCTCTATATCTTTCGTCCTAATTTAAGCATGATATTTATCAAATATTTTCTCTTTGTCTCTAAACATTTGCTATTTCTTTTCTTTTTCTCTCCTCAAAATTCTCTTTCAATTATCTCTTCATCTGTGAAACAAACTTGTCGAAAAACAATTTAGGATTGATATTGAGTTGAGAAATACTTTTAATATCAATACTTACCATAAATCTAAAAAAATACAAATAAAAATTAAATATATAATGCTTATTTTTTATATTTAATTAAAAAAATAAAAATTATTAGAAAATTTAAAAGATCCATAAAGATCATATCAAGCACTCTCATTGTAATGTTATAAAATAATGAGTTGATTGAATCACTGCAATGTTTAAATAGCGCATTACTAGGGTCTTGCTTTTTTTTAAAATATTTAAGTGTTGTTAAATAATATTTAAATAGTTTAAATGTTTAATTTATTTGTGTGTATGTTAACACTCTAATTTTCAATTATTATCCTTATAATAATAATGTTATATAAAATAAATAAATACTTTAATTGTACTGATAATGGATTGAGTGAATTCATTCTAATGGTACTATAATAAATATACAAAAAAGAAAAAGAAAAATAAAACATTTTTAAATGACTCAATCTACTAACAATCTAACTCGTGATGAATAGATTCAAGCTATAAATTTTTTAACTAAAAAAAAGTAAGTTGAACTGACATGATTCGTTTAATTCAACCTATCATTGACCAAACTACATGAGCTGAATGAACCCACTTTAAATTCATAATATTAATATATGAAGTAATAATTTCCAGCAAAATTTAACTAGTGATTTTTAATAAAAGAAAGGTTTATGACTAACAAGTTATTAGTATAATAAATATATAAATAAGACTGGGATAGTCTTAGAAGCATCTGAAAAAAGGAAAAGGAAAAAGAAAAGAAAACCTCCCCTGTCCCTAAAAAGAAGAAAACGATGAATTTGTTTTCTGAAAAATGCTTTGAATAGTGCGCATCTTTTTTGGAATTAAAGAGTTTTTTCTCCCATAAAGATTTGAAAAACTCCTTCAAAACAAAAAGATTAGTTTTTATTTATTTTATAAATATTCGCATGCTTGTGTTCCTAACATGGTAGTGTTTTAAGAGGTGGTGAAGGATGGCTGCAATAGAAAAAGTAAAAAAGTGAAAAGCCAATGATACGCTGGTATTGAAATTGCACAAAGAAGAACACAGAAGGAGAGTATAAGATTTTTGACCCCTTTACGATGAAAAGAAGTAATAATGAAGGAGGAGAATGGAAGTTGTAGTAGCATTACTAGCTGCGGCTACCATCGTACCCTCAATTATCACGCTTTTTCCAGTCAACACCACCATACGCATGCCATTATATTTAAGTTACTTACTAACATAATTATGTATTTATATGCTGTTTATTGGCTCAACTATGGGAAGAATATTAGGAAAATCCCTTTTGAATAAAAAATTAGTGAAAAAAAAAGTACATCATTTTTATTTTTTATCACATATTCTATTTTCCCTCCTCATGTAAATATCCATCATCAAGATGATGAAGTTTAATCTTGTAAATTAATTGTTCAAAAGTTTTTTTTGACAAAAACTTTATAAATAAATCTGTCAAATTTTCATGAACGAATTTTTTTGACACCAATCTTTTGTTGTTGATTCTATTTTTCCTTAAAATAGACCACAAGTTGTAACACATGTTGAATTATAGATCTTAACTAAAAATATTCACCACTTACCTTATATAATGCTAAGTTACACATGATTTAACAATGTTGTTCTTATAATTTGTTTTACAGAACACCATGAAATCTTTGTGCCACCTTATGTAAACAACTATCATTTTTTTTGTGATAAACCATTATGAGGATCTAATAAATAATAGGCATATACATAACCCATTAGATTTGATTTTGAATCATTTGGATAAAGTGAACTCGTATTCATAGTATTCTTAAGATAACGAAATATATGTTTTACTTTAGTGTAATATCTTCTTGTAGATAAAGAACTATATCTTGCTTAACAAATTTACAGTAAATGCTATATCAGATCGAATATAATTAGCAAGATATATTAGTGCTCCTATAACACTAAGATATGGTACTTATCCACTAAGAAATTCTTCATCATTTTATTGAGGTCTAAAAGAGCCTTTATCAACATTTAATGACCTCACAACCATTATATTGCATAATGGATGTGACTTATCCATATATCCCTCTTGATATACATAAACACCTCTTTAAATATGTAATTTGTTATCCCTTAACAAAATTTTTCCCTTCTAAAATCCTTCATCTCAAATTCTTTATTTAAGCAATCAGCTTCATTTACATATACAACAATTAAAGTAAATTTAATCCTTGAGGGAGTTTCATATAAATATTCAATCTAAAGAGAATCGTACAAATAGATTGTAACAACATCCATTTGATGTATATGCAGACCTTCTTGTGCAACTAGACTAATCAAATATCGAAATGTTGTTATATTCACTAGTGAATGTGTCTCTAAATGTTGTTGTAATTAATACTATGTTTTTTTTTTGTGAAAAACCTTGAGTAAATAATTGTGTTTTGTATCTAACAATTTCATCTTTCTCATTTTGTTTTTGCCTAAAAATCTATTTGTACCCAACAAAATTTACACCCTCATATGTGCTAACTACTGGTCTAAAAACCTTTTGCTTAGCAAGCAAATCTAATGTTGCTTCTATTGCATCTTTCTATTTTGGTCAATCATTTCTTTGCCGACAATCTTTAATGGTTATTGGTTCTTGATCTTCATTGTCACTCATAAGATTCATCAATATATTATATGCAAAAGTCTCATTAATGTTGACTTCATTTTGGTTTCATATTATCTTATTCATGACATAATTTATTGAAATCTCATCATTTTAAACAGTTTAAGGTACTTGAGGTTCTTCTGGAACTGAATTATTACTCATGTCAAAATTACTATTTTTTCCCTTATAATAAAAATTAATATATTATTATTATTAATATTATTTATTATCAATATTATTTCTTATTATTAAAATTTTTATTCTGATCATTATTAATTTTCGAACCAAATTGTCTTTTTCATAGCTTTATTATTCATAAAATGCATGGTTTGACGTTTGATATATAAATTTTTCACACTTCAAAATAAATTTAAAATGTTATAATTACAATTTTGGTGTTTTTTTTTTTAAATTTAATTTTGAACAAGTTTTAAACACCATAGACTTAGTTGGACATTGAATACCTAAAGAAGAAAAAGAGGTATAAGGATTAAATGGTTGGAAAATTGGTATGGAAGTGGCCCACTACTGATAAAATTGGAATGTAATAGAGAAATGAAATTGAATTGATGGGCTTTAGCAGAAGATACACATTCCTTGCGTGATTGTTTTTATAGTGGAGGACCCTCACACTCCCATTCATTCATGCAACTCATACAAAACCAAAAATTATTCATACACCTTTTATTTTTTCTTATTTAAAGGGAAGACCAAAAAGTATACAATATAATAAAATCTATTTTATCAAAGTATAAATTTAGTGATAAAATATATTATAAAGTAAACTTTAAATTTAATTAAAATAATTTGTAAGATAAGTTTACACATTATATATTATAAATTATGAATTGGTTTTTTTTAGTCGATATGAAACTTTTGAAAAAAATTCTCACCTTGACATATAGCAAAGTTAAATATGAAATTCTTAATTGTTCATTTTGAAAAAAATTATTTACTTTCTCACTTCTCTAGTTTTATCCTAATGTTGTCTTTAAATATGAGGGAGAAGTTAGAAATTATATTAAAGAAATTTTCTGACAGCATAGCTGGAATGGTGCGTGTGTTATAGGGTGGGTGTGAATAGTAAGAGTGTAGTGAGAAACGTTGCAACAGCTGTTCTCATTAACTATTATATTCATATCATATAAACTTATCGCATATTAATTTGGGAACTAACATTGCACACCCGACACGTGCTCCATTATGGGTTCACACTCTCTTTTTTATTACATATATGATAAATATAAAATTTAGAATATATAAATAACTTTTTTTAATTATATTATAAGTTTATTTTAAATTAAAATTTATTTTTAAAATATAGAGATAAAAAGAAGAGTATTAATAAATGGAATAGATAGATTTTAACACCCTAATATTATTTTAACAATAGATTTTAAGTGAACAGGAAAAAAAGTTATAAATAAAAATTAAATGCTATTTTTTAGTTTATTTTTTTTTTCGAAAAGAAATATTCTCACAAGTATAGAAAAATCTATTATTAAATTCTTGTCAAAATTGAGATCTTGGAAAGTTGAAAAAGTATAAAATATTTTGAATTGACCAAAATTTCGATTTGATAACTATAATCAATTAGAGTTTTAGTTTTTTTTCCTTTTTAAAAGATGTGTTACATGAAGATGTAATGGATTATAGTTTAGTATATATAATAATGTTATGGATTTTGAATCCAATAAAAGTC
This sequence comes from Vigna angularis, assembly GCF_016808095.1. Classification (NCBI taxonomy): domain Eukaryota; kingdom Viridiplantae; phylum Streptophyta; class Magnoliopsida; order Fabales; family Fabaceae; genus Vigna; species Vigna angularis. Next base: position 15,105,373 of record NC_068976.1, on the reverse strand, counting down.
TGAAATAGTTGTAAAAAAGTAAAATATTGTGTTTTTATTGTTTAGAGTGTTCTAGGTATATATCATTGGAGTGTCATGTTGTTGTTTAGAAGAGACTAGAGAGATATGAAATAAAATTAAAACACTTATAGTATTAAGTTTCTTACATAATTTAATGTGTGATTTGAAAGTTTAATTATTAGTTGGACAATAAAACATCTAAAGGTTATGGAGGAGATTATGAAACTTATGTTATTTCATAATATTTGATTAAGAGTTTATTACTACGTCAAAAATTATAACTAATAATCAAAGTTCAACTCTTTTGAGTTAAGAGCGCGTTGTGGTCAAAGTGTCATGATTTAATTACGACTTTGACCACTTGACCTTCAACATAGACAATTGATAACAACTGAAATAATCTCTAGATTAATAATTGTCATGGTAGAAATCAAATTCATGACTTTAGCTTTGATACCAATTATAGAATCAAGTGTTTACCTAGGCCAAATGTTACATTTGATAGTTAGGATATAAATTTTTCTACATAAAAGCGTATAAGCCCAATATGTTATTCATTTGTGATTTAACTCACCTGGTCTCTACCGTGATACAAGTGACGTTACTTGCAACACTCAATAAGCGATTATTACTCAAGTGTTGGCATGAATGCTTGAGCAATGTGGTAGCCTCTAAAGCGAAGAAAATCCTATAGGGGTATTGCTCTTAACTTGCTTTTTGCGTAAGTGGCAATAGTATTGTTTAGGTGAAATGGATGATATCTTGTTTATGTTAAAAAAGTCACTCAACTAAATTCTTCGATAATTTCGTCAATAAAATGAGTTGTAAATTTTTTGCCAAGTCTTATCAATTTTTTTATATATTAAAAAGAGATGGGTGATAAAAATAAGAAAAGAAGAACAAGGGAAGGAGGACGAAGAGACACAATGATGATAGATGCATGATAGTGGCGGTGGCACAATGACAATGAGACAGTGGCAACTCACCAATGGTGGTGAAGGAGGAGAAAAAGGAAAATGATGAGTAAAAAGTGAAGAAAGATGATGAGGAGCAAGAGGGGAGGGGAGGAAGAAGAAAAAAAATGAAAAGAAAGAAGAGGATTAAATTGCGACATTTAAGGACAAATTTTACCAACAACCAATATCCGTTGGTAATTACTAAGGAATTTCACGATACGTCAATAAAATTTATTGACAACCATTTCACTGGTTATTTTTTATCATCGGTAATCAGTAAGTAAACACAAATTATCAACGAGTTTTAGCTAATATTGATGAATTGTGTGTTAGACAAGACACAATTTTCTTGTGATTAAGCAACATGTACTTCTTTAAAATTATAATTTAAAGTTACACAAAATGGAGAAAGTTTATATGTTGGTTGGGAAACACTCTACTTTAATGTTCCGATCCTTGAATGAATATTTATAATTTATTTTTATATCCTATTTTACTACATTTATATTATTTATAATATTTATTTTTTCTTTTATTAGGTGTTATTTAAATGTAATTTAGTATCCGAGGGACTTAATTAGTAATTTGGTTCATAAACTTTTATTTTTAATTTGTTTTGACTCAGTTGAGCTTCTATTTTTTTTTAAAAATAGAATGTATCTCTTCGATTAAATTAAAATTAACATTATTTTAAAGTGTCACATATCATATATGAATTATACTTTATCTTTGAACTCCTTTGATTTTGATAAATGATACCTTCCAAGTAGAATATAATCCATATTTTAACATGTCTCAGATTGGGATTTTGATTAGTGATATTTCTAAATCCTTTTACACTGATTTAACAGAGGAAACCACGTACAGTATTTAAAGAAAAAATAAAGACTTAATTGAGTGAGAGAAAAAATCAAAAAAGCAAATTAAAAATCAAATTTTTAATTAAGTAAAGGTAATGATATATGATTTTAATTATTAAAGCATTCTTTTTATTCCGCCTTTAATACTCTAGAGACTTCCATGATTAGCTAATATACACTAAATCATAGCCAACTTCATTTTTGGAGATATTTATTTTGGTAGACTTACCAATTATTATTTAAATATTTTTTATATAAATCATTACTTGAATAATGTATGTTGTTGTATCAAAAAAATTAAATATAGAAAATAAGAAGTTATTAAAATATCCATTCATTTATATATATTCTCATAATGAAAGGTAGATTCAGGCAGTTTTTTCTACATAAACAGTGGGATGAAAGAAAATAGAAGAAGTGGTTTTAATTAGCTTGAGACTTTTTTAAGCTTTGACTAATTCACATTCTACTCAACACACAATAATGTTTGGAAAATAGGAAATCCATGTACAATGCTAACTGTTCATTGCACATTTTAGGTAAACAAGACTAAACGTGGGAGTGTTATGCATAGTCCACGGAGGTTTCTCTATTTTTGACGTTGAAAAAGGCTACGTTGTCTTTGACTTTCATGTTATCATAATGAATATATTGCTATAAGGACGTTCATGATGTGACATGTGTAGACTGTGAAATGCATGGTGGAATTAGAAATCATTTTATTAATTCTTGGGTATTAACAAGAAGAACTTGCCACTATTACTGCATAGGGCTTGGGCCCTTTAAATACGAGTTGCCTTCGGCCCACAATGGCCCAACTTTTATTGCCTACTTAATTGCTCCCTCCACCACCACACCTTTCTTCCTCCACCTCCTCTTTACTATTTTGTCCCTCAGTAAAATTTTATTTTTAAGGTTATTATTTTTTAATTTTACTCATTCACAACCTATTTCACTAATAACCTATTCTAGTCCCGTACATGAGTAAAATATTTTTCTTTCATTTTAACATTATATTTCTTCCTCTTTTTCTTTCGTCGTTGTGAGATACTACAAGTTGCAAAGGTTGATGGTGGTGGAAAGAATTATCAAGCATTCTCCCTCTCGTGGTGCAGTGTCGCTCTTGTGGTGCAGTGCGTGGAGTGGTGTAGTGCGTAGAGTGGTGTAGTGCGTGTCGTGCTTACTCGTATTCGAATAAACCTTGAAATAAAACCCTAAAATAAAAAACGTAACCTTTAAACGGAGGTGACATCCTTCAACGGATGTCAACATTCGTTTAAGGAAAAACGGATGTCGAAATTCGTTTTACCTTAAACGGATGTTGACATCCGTTGAAGATGTCACCTCCGTTTAAAGGTTACGTTTTTTATTTTAGAGTTTGTTTTATTTGGGGACATTCATTGAAGGATGTCACATCCGTTGATGTATACTTCCTCACGCTGATTGATGCTCTGGACGCTCCTCGATGTTCTTCCACACCACGGTGGCGACGCTCTTTCACACCACGGCGGCAATGGAAGCTTTCAAACCAAAAAAAAAAACTGAGAAGAAAAAGGAATGGAAGTGCGGGAGGTAAAACGGAAATGGGGAAAGGAGAAGAAAGTTCCGTGGGTGGGTGCTGGGAAAGTAAAATTAGGATTTCAAATTATTTAAAATAGGATAAAAATAAAAATCTTTTTAAGTTAAAGATATAATTGTATTTAAAATAATGTGAGGAGGTGGAGGAAGTATAGGATAATGGTGGAGGGAGCAACACCCCATACATAGACACTAATAAATTGGGTCCTGTTATGTTTTTTTTTAAATTGTGTATTAATTATAAAACTACTTAATACATAATATTTTCTCTAATAAGATTTATATTTATTTTATTATTACTATTATTATTAATATTTATCTTAAAATGTACATTATGTTAGTGCGTTAAGTTCACTTGGTTTTAAAGGTTCCCAATATTTTAGTTCTTTAAATTTAATATTATGTATTATTTTAGTTCCTTAAATTTAATATTTGAGGGTTTTTTTTTAATTTAAGATTATGGATTTTTCAGATACAACACCAACTATTTTACTTTTTATTATAATTATTCTCCATTTTTTTGGTTTTTTTAAAGCATTGTTTACGACATAGATTCTTCTCGCGTGCTTTTTATAATTATGTCATTAGTGTAAAATATCCAAGTTGACTACTTTCATTAAATAACTTGATTCACTATATTTATTTCAATATTATTTTTTGGTCAATTTATTATTCTTGTCCATGTGTAATCTCATTTTTTTGTAGAATGCGATAAAAATATTCATGTGAAATATTTTAATAACTTTAAAACAAAGCTGTTATGATGAATTTTTTAATTAAACTGATAAATAAGCCTTCTTTTAAAATGTAATTAAATAAGAAAAATTATAATTTTGAACTTATGCTTACTCGGACTTAAAACTCATAAGTGTACACAAGGTGAAAAACAAATTAACTATTAAAAGATTAAAATTTTGTATTAACATTACTTATATTTGTAAAAAAATATTATTTTTTATACGTTGTCGCTTATAATTTTGTATATTTTCTAAATATTTATCGATTAAAATATTATTACTTTTTTATTTAATTTTAGTTCTTGTAATTTTTTTCTCATTATCTTTTTAGTCATTTTAATATGTTATTCCTATAATAATTCAGTCGTTTTAAATTAATCCTTTTAAACATATTTTATAAATACTAAAAAAATATTACTATTATAAAAAAGGTTTGATAGATGGTTTATGTTGATGGGTAGTAATTACTTTTATAAAATAAATATGATTTATAATAAAATATGCCATTTAAAAAGAAAATTAAAATAAAAACATACAAGAAATATAAAATTAGATAATTTCAAGTTTTACTTAAAAAGTAAAAAAAAAATATATTTTAATATATTATTTCTTTAAAAAATCTATTATTTTTTAGTATGGTTGGTCTCGACATCATTGAGTTGACCTTGGTTATATAATTTTATTGAATCAAGCAAGATCGAAAAATTATCATGTTGATGGGTGTTGCTCTCTCCACCATCCCAGTCTTCTTATTGTACCTTCCCAATTAATTTATTTTCCAAAAATATCATTAGGTTTATTTTTTTTTACTTTTACCATTAATTTTTTATATTTTTAATTAAATACCCTAATTCAACACCTCATTCCAGCGTGCACACCCCCCTCCCCTCTTCTCCTTCTCTTTTCCATTTCCATCACCCATCCCCCCTTCCCTTCTTTTCTTTCTCTTTTAAATTTCCATCACCCACCCTCACACTTTTATCTTCCCACCAGTAATCAAAACATTATTAGGCTTAATATCCCTATGGATCACGCCCATAATCATGACAATACTTAACCATCATCATTACGTCCTTCAGTATCCCAGCGGCCACGTGTTCCGAACATGGCCCCTCCCTCATCTTATCAACCAACCTTCCCCTGAAACACAACTCCATCACAAGGTGCCAACACTCCGCATCCTCATACACCGCTTTCAGAGTTACAACCCTAGGGTGCCCGACACGTGCTGCATTATCTCCACCTCACGGTGCACCGTCTCCTCCCCCTTCCTTAGAGCATACTCCATGCTTTCCCATGTATATATATGTAAATGTGTGTACTGGTAAGGCCGAAACGGATGTGGAAATCCGTTCGGCCTTCAGCGGACATGGATATCCGTTAACTGATGTCCGTTGAATGTTGGATTTTCTATTTTCGTTTATTTTTTTTAACGGTTTAAACATGGTAATTCAATTTTTAGTGAAGGACAATTATGGAATAGGGTGGTGCATGAAAAGATTTGCGGTGGTACAGGGAGCAACACCCCATGTTGATAGAGATCAGAGTATTGTGAACACAACTAAGCCCAATTACTTGTAAGCCCAGTTAATGGTATTCCAATATTGTCATCAAATTTATTATTTTAGAAGTTTTCAGTCATGTTAGACTTTAGAGTGTATGATTTATAAAAAGAATAATGTGTTCATTTAACACATATTATAAAAATAAAATAGTTATAAAAAAATAAATAAATATAACACATGGCATGGCGAAGCTATCACGAGGTATCGTAGTGGAATCAGAATCTGGAATTCCGTAGCTAGCATTCCTTGACAGTGTCTCATAACAACACATGCTGTGCTACAACCGTTCTCAGAATCCTTCCTCTTTTTCTATCATTGTTTCTTCCACGTCACAACCGAACCAAACCCTGATTCTGTTTCTCAATAATCTTACCTTTTTTAATACTTTTTCTCTTTGTACGTACAAGTATATTTGAGCAAGATTCAACTATTTTAAAACAAGTCACGGGTGCAATTCATAATCTCCCCGTACATCTTAATAGGACCATTCACCAATCCAGTTGCCCAAATCGATTGCACCATCAAATTTTCCAGATCCACCATTTTTTCAATATTCACTCAAATTTTTAGATTGCATTTCGTATCATCTTAAACTCACATCTCATTAAATACTCATAAATTGTATTAGAGAGTTTATTTTAAAATTAGTGATTATTTTACAAAATATTCCTAAGTAATATAAAAATTGAAAACTCATCTTAAAATGACTATAATGATTTAAAAAGGTAATGAAAAGAAGAAGAGGGTGGGTATGGAGAAAGGACGAGGGACAGAAGGAAAGACAGAGAACACATGACGAGAATCGTTTGAAACGCATGAAAACAAATGTTGTGTGTTGGAGCGGTGGGAGGGAAAGGTAGGTTAAGTATCTTCTAAGATTCTTTACCCATACCACTTTTCTAGGATGCTACTTCTGCCAATCCACATGCATCACTCCTTCTACCTTCCATCAACACCCTTCTTCTATTTTTCATTTTATACATAATATATCACTTATTTTAATATTGTCTGTATACAACATTATTTATTTATAGATAATGATACTTTGACAATATTTTTTTTTCAATATTTTAACATCATCTACGTGTCATTTTGTGATTGATCCATGTTAGTGTTTATGATTATTGTCATTGATTATGAAATAATTTTGGATCAATGAAAAAATAGCACATAAATTTGTTAAAATGTTGTCAAAATATCATTATGTTTTATTTATTTGGTTGTATATTTGCGTATTTCTTCGAAAGTTTGCAAAATGTTCTCTTTTTATCATTTCTTTTGCAAACATTCTTCTTCCACGTCTTTCTATCCTCTAAACCAAACTGGTTCACTTTCTTAGGTTCATTTTTCATGTCTGAGAGCTAGGGAGAACTACTTTTGAGTGCACACTTTTTTCATGTTCGATATAATCAAAAGTTTTTAATCTTCTTTTCCTATTCAATCTGTATAATATTAAATATATATTTTCTAAGTAAAACTAATTAATTAATTAATTAATCTCCACCACACATACGTTATTAGTTTTTTCTTCAAGTGTGAGATGGATTTCTACACTAACGAGATAATTAATATAGTTAAAATTTTGATATAGTTTTTAGTAAAAACAAAAAACTTAAGATTTTGGAATTCTTTTATATGTCATCTAACTTTCTTATTTTTAATTTATGTAACTTTGAATTTATATTTATACTGCTAATATTCTTACTAGTATTTTTTCTTCCTTTTTGAAAATTGGAAATAATTCAGCTTCTTTTTCTTAAAAAAAAAATTATACAGAGGTTGGGAGGGCAATGAAAGAATCTTAAATTTTCTGATTGAAGGTATACGATTTATAATTTTTTTAGGAGATGTAGATAACATTTCATATATATATATATATAAATTTTTTCAACTCTGAAATTAAATCATTTTAAAGATGTTGGATGATCCGAAAATAAAATAAAAGTGTTGTTTGTTTCCAAGGAATTACTAAGTGTGTTTGTTTTCAAGAATTTGTAAGGATTAATTTAAGAAGGATATGCATTTTTTTAAAATGAAAAAATTTGCTTAGATGGTAAGTGTATTTACAAAAATATTCTGTCTTATTTATTATTTTGATAATAATAATAAAAATAATGATTACTCCTATTAATTTTTTTATTTAAAAAATAATTATCTAAAATTTATTTAAAATTAATTTTAGTTAATTAATTTTTATTTTTTATATTAATTTTAACCATAAAAATAAAACCGTAATGTTACATTTTAATCTGTTAAAACAACTTTTATCCATTATACTCATCAAATAACTCGTATATAACGCTTATAAATTTATAATAATTTTTTATCTGTTATAAATTTCATATGTACATTCCATTCCTCTGAAATCCATATATATTTACTATCATTAAATCCATCTTTATGCAAAGAAACAAAACCTAGATGATGTGTTTAATTGGTGGTAATGATGACTGATTGGAAATTGTTTTGATAATGGTGAGCAACTGGGCCAGCAGAAACACTAGAAAAACCATAATAAATTGTACAATGTGACATTACCCTGAGAAACCAAAACCATAATAGGAAAGAGTTGTCGTTACTGACATGTCATGGTCCTCACTTATTGGCTATTCGACATACCCAAAAGCTAGGAACTCGGTGTCTCCAACTACGTATACTACTATTACCACCTCTTTCTTTCTTATAATAATAAATAACAATATTTTATTTTGATCACGTGCTCCTCTAGATAATTAACCATTAAACATACTGATAATAGGCAATCACTATTCTCAAGTAGCAGTGAGAATTTTTCATAAATTTTACAACCAATATTAAAATTAACATGTTTTTTTAATAAAATCTTTTGTAGTTTATGGTGTTTAAAAAAGTGTTAGAAAAGCCGTCTTTGTTCATTATTTTTTATACAACACTAATTGAAAAAAAAAAAGTTTCATTTTGTTAACCCTTTTTATTTTTGTTTACTCTGGTCATAGCTAGTTAGGTAGCCGTTGGGTCCATGTATCCATATTTCTTAATTCAAAAGATTCGAGGTTCATTTTTTCATCAATTACAACCAATAGCAATCCTCATTTTTTTTTCATCATTAGAATTTAGAATAATTAATGAATTGCTAAATAAAGTTTTTGAAGATTTTAATTGTCACCAACCCACCTGGGCAGTCCCTACCACCTCTCTCTAAGTGATCAACTTCAAATTTTCCATATTCACGAAATAAGTGGCGGAATTAAATATCGAAAGTGCACCAACTAAGATGAGATTAATCATAAACAAATGAAATAAAAACGAGATTAATTAAACGTGGGGTACTAATTAAAATATAATAATGTTGTGAGGACAATTATTTATGTAATGAGAAATTAATAATGTTTGCAAATTGTTTGGGGCCAGCCCCTTGGTTTAGGGAGAGTGACCAAAAAGTAGGGGCACTTGACCATTTTAAAGTGGTCATTGTTCAGATTCTATTTCTCTTCTCTTTCTTTTGTATGGCCCACTTTGTCACTGTTTTTCCCTCGACCATGGAAGCATAATTAACAATACTCTTCTGTCTGCTACACAGATTCATGAATCTGGAAATTTGTTCAAACTTTCTAAAGTCATAGTCTATTCCATGCACTTATTTATAGTAATTAGTACTATTTAGTATACAGTTGTTAACACGTTTTAACTAAAATATAACTTTAGTTATGAGTTAATTAATAGATATTTATTGTCGAGATTTACCAATATTCTTTGCTTAATATGTTATACGTCCTAGATCCTTCTCTAATTGAGTTTTCTAAGGAAAGGTAAAATAGAAAAATGAGGAAATGTTTAAATTGAAGGTTTTGTCTGTAGCAAGTAGCGACCATGATTTTGAGCTACTAAAAATGATTTAATTATTAAACCGCGGCACTATTAGTAAGCCAGATTAGAATAAGCTAAGGTCAATTAAAGACATTAAAGTTTATAATCTCGAGAGATTAAACAAATGCTATTAATTCAGACCATAGCAAAAAACGAGATGGCATCACGTAGAAATATTAGAATCATTCGTGTCTCTGTATACTAAAAGAAAATAAATGCATGATTCCTTCTTAGGTGAATCTTTCAGAAACAGACAGAAAACAGATAATAATTCAAACAATTAATCAATAGATTAATTAATTTTTTTTTCTTTTCCTATTGTTAAGGAGAATCTCACACCTCTTTTTGCCAAACTTCTGGTTCCTTCTGCATGGCTGGAAAAGTAGGGCGTGCACAACGGGGCCAAAATGGTAATTGCACACTATGAGAATTAGGTTTTGAAATGTTAATTTTACTACATTAACTTACTATGCAATTGTTTTCACCCATATTTTCATCCGAAGAGATTACATTAATTTTTTTCTAATTTAAATGAAACAGAATTAAGTTGTCTAAGATGTTTTTATAGAAATAATTAACAGAGATTCCTTAATTAATTTGAGGTGAAATTTTTAATTGTTTTAAGGATGCTAACATGTGATTATAATAATTAGAGTTAAATCAACAGTTTTTAAACGTCTTTAATTAGAAATATCACGCGTAATTATCACAATAACCAAACTTCTCATCTTACACATTTTGCATTAACTCGTTTTTTTTACTTATTTATTTCGAATTGCTTAAATATATCCATTGTAAGTGCATTTTCTTAATTTTTTCCAATAAAAATCCAACATAAAAGAATTAACTCAATATACTTATATGCTTAAATCCCCACGTACACATATAAGTATATTGAGTTAATTTTTCATCCCCTAAATATAAAGATACTTAAAAGAACAGTATCAAAATAAAAACCTACCGTAATTGGGTATATATATTAGGTAGAGGTGATAGTGTTAAAAAATAGCACACTGTATAATTATTCGTGGCAGGAGCAAAATTTTCCAAAAATAAACAGAGCCAAAATAAGGGGGAAATCCCATATAAGAAAATAACGGAACGTAACGGAGAACCAAAAGCGTAACACAACTGGGAATCTGTCTACCCACCCTAAAGATCCGGCGGCGAGGTTCGAAACCAAACCCTTCTTATGGAATCCAAAATTCATTTCCAACACATAAAATTTTGAAGTCCGAGGTTGCCTATAAAAGCACATTAGAAGGCTTAGGTTTTCGCAGGCTCAGAAATCCAGAGAGAGAAAGTCAGGGTAGAGCAGTGAGAAAAAGAAAATGGGAGGTTGGGCAATTGCTGTGCATGGTGGCGCCGGTGTGGACCCTAATCTCCCACTCGAGCGCCAGGAAGAGGCGAAACAACTTCTCACTCGCTGTCTCAATCTTGGAATCTCTTCTCTGCGTTCCAATGTTCCCGCCATCGATGTTGTCGAACTTGTGGTACATATCGACAACCTCTTACAAACATTATAAGCTATCTCCAAAATGCAAACTCAACGTGCATGGCTTAGTTCTTTCGTTTTGCTCTTTTTATATTCCGCAAATAATAATAATAATAATAATTTAGTTGTTTTTTTTCTTAGATTTGAGAAGAGTGTGATTTGTGTGACAGGTGAGGGAGTTGGAAACGGATCCGCTCTTCAATTCGGGCCGTGGATCTGCCCTGACGGAAAAAGGAACGGTAGAGATGGAGGCTAGCATCATGGATGGGCCGAAACGGCGCTGCGGTGCCGTTTCGGGTCTTACGACCGTGAAGAACCCCATTTCGCTGGCTCGTTTAGTTATGGACAAATCCCCACATTCATACATCGCCTTCTCTGGCGCTGAAGAATTCGCCAGGCAACAGGTTCATGTTTTCTTCTAAACTAAACCAAAACAAAACAAACTTCGCTTTTGCCTTTCTTCTCATTTGCCGTAATGACAATAGTAGCATTTGTTTTATTTCAAATTAATAATATTAATTAGCATTTCACGTTCAATTTATTTTATTTTATTTTTCAAAAAGATCTGCTTTTTTTGTTTACTTTCAGTTTGCACCTACCATTTTTCACGTGATGCATTTTAATTGTATTGGTGAAAGTGAAAATTTATGAATATTTTGATAGGGGGTGGAGGTTGTGGACAACGAATACTTTGTCACACCTGACAATGTGGGCATGCTGAAGCTGGCAAAGGAAGCCAACACAATCCTGGTACGTAATCAGTTACTCCTAGTACTAATTAATCACGGATCTTTTATTTCATTTACGAATGTTGCGCTAAATTTGCGCCACGTGTGGTGATAATGTTGATGATTGCAGTTTGATTACCGAATTCCGAACTCGGGATACGAGACATGTGGATCCGGTGTGGAGAGTCCACTGCAGATGAATGGACTCCCGATAAGCGTGTACGCGCCGGAGACCGTTGGCTGCGTAGTGGTGGACCGGGAGGGGCGGTGTGCGGCGGCGACGTCAACCGGTGGACTGATGAACAAAATGACCGGTCGAATCGGTGACTCGCCGCTGATCGGCGCTGGGACCTACGCTTGCGAGTTGTGTGGGGTTTCGTGCACGGGTGAGGGCGAGGCCATCATACGTGGCACTCTGGCGCGTGAGGTGGCAGCGGTGATGGAATACAAAAACTTGAAGCTTCATGATGCCGTTGATTTTGTGATCAAGCACCGTCTCGATGAAGGAAAAGCTGGGCTCATTGCAGTTTCCAACACCGGAGAAGTGGCTTGTGGGTTCAATTGCAATGGCATGTTCAGGGCTTGTGCCACTGAAGATGGTTTCATGGAGGTTGCAATTTGGGAATAAACTCAGTTTCACCATGGTTGTTTTGATGCAACTATTTTACTTCTACGATATCAAGTTAGAGTTTAAGGTCTCTTAGTGGTGCCGGATTCAGCTGATTATGATTAGTCTTTTTTCTAAAAATTAGAAAAAAAAATGTGAAATAATAGTAGTAACTCGTCTGTCTTCTGCTGAAATAAAATAGAAAAAAATTCATGGTAGACCTTAAATACAGCCGTGCAGCTTTTCTCTTCATAGTTACTAACTATGACTATATTTTATTTACAATAGCTATATTATGTATATAAAATACCTACGTGAATGGAGTCCCTCACCAGAAGCACCATCCATGAACGGTGTCTTCAAATGGCTGTTACTTGCCACTAGTCTTCTCACTTGTCGACATTATAATAAGAAACAAGAGTGGACCCTCTTGTTTTTGAAGTGTTTCTTTTCTTGGATTTTGCTGTGTGATCTTGGTTAGTAGTACACTGTAACATCAAAGTTGCTTTGGAGAAAAAATTCAAATGGAAAACGATGCATTTGACAACTAAGGAAGAAAGAGATGTATGATACATGGTGACTCGATGTGACAGGAAAAACAGAACATACTAGATAAGTATTTGTATATAATTAACAAAAATATTATGTACCATGCTTTTTTACTATATAAATAATATATTTCTATATCTATTTTACTATATCTGTATATATCTTTTTTATTTAATGCGTTCTCACTTTTGCAGCATTCTTTGGAACGTGAGTGTTGTGTATCATTGTTTCAGTGTAAAAATCTTAAGGCGTATAAATAGGGTGACAAGAAAATAATATAGTACTGGCTGGTGTTGTACCAAGGAAAAGTAAACTAAAAAAAAAATAGTGTCGTTGGTGTTATAAGGAGATGATGATTGAACGTGCGACAAGGTTTTGTGTGCAAAAAAGAACATAACACATGGTACTATTTATATTCCCAGGAAAATGACAGAGTACAGTGATTTAAAATCACCACATTCGTAGCTAGTTTTGGACCACCGAAATACAAGGGAAGAGAAGTAAAGTAAGTTTCATTCAGCTTAACGAAAACTAAAAGGGTTAAAATTTAATTAATGGTAAAAAAAAGTAGTGTAAACCAGTTTTTTTTTACAATAATTACTTTGAAAATTTATTTATTATGGTTGAGTTGTAAATTTTATATGCTTATACAGTGTGTAGAAAATAAAGCACTGGTTGAATGAATGATGCCGAATAATTGTTTCCCCTTTCAGTCTAGCCAAAACTAATGTGACATAATTAGGAGCTTGTATAGATATATAATTATGTGATGCCTATATATTCTATCAAACCATCTCAAATTCTATTCTTCATTTCTTTTTCAGAAATTTGGCTCTTATTATTTGCTTAACATTCTACCAATAACAATCACTTCTAATGATTAAATATAATTTACACCTATTTATATAAGAAAAAATCTTAAGTAAAACAAAATATAATGATTGCAATTTCAAATACATAATATTTTCTTCCTCTGTTCCTATATAATACTTTTTTATGAAAATTAAGAAAGATGTTTGTTTTTTTCTATTTTTAAGGTAATTTTAATTAAATTATCTACTATACCTTTTAGTTTTTCTCTTTTATTTAATGTTGAGACAATTTTCAATGCATTATAAAAGAAAAATGAGGGTATAATTAGAAGGAATTTTTTTTAAAAAAAATTATATAAAGAAAGATGGAGTATCAATATTTTGTGATCTTATCTATTTATAGTTATAGTTAAGTGGGCCTTATGAAACTTGTACATCAATTTTATGCACTAAATGACACTAATATACAACAAGAATGATGTTACGTATTTCATAAATTTGTCTATAAGTTTGGATTTAAACCACAAAACTGTATCACCAATTAAGCTAATAGGTTTGATGTAATTGATTGTTTAAATTTTTGGACAATTAATACTACTTTTAAATTTATTAACATTTTTATTCCGTAAACTTTTTAATGGAATATTAATTGTAATCGTACTATTGAAAATATATCTCTCAACTATACTTACATAATGCAATCTGAAATCACGATCACATGTTTAAAGAACCATGTCACACCATGTTGATTTATATGTATTTTCTTATAACAATGCCTAAAAAAAATTATAGTGATAAAAAAAACAAAATAAAAGTTATGTCTCCATTTTATGCAATTAAAAAATGAGAAGCTAGTTAAGTATTATTTAAATAACATTGACGACCCTTGCAAAGTGATTGAACGACGGAAAGTTTGGTGTCGTATTAGCCAAACGAGATCTATGGCAGCATCCTTTTTATAAAAAAAATAATTTTTATCGAATTGTATTGATTGTGTTTTCGTAAAAAATAACTTTTGATTAAATTATAGTAAAGGCTTCTAAAAGTAAATTGTATAGTCCCATCTATAGATATAAAATCGCTATTGTTAAAGCACGTGTTTGAATCTTTAATTTGATTTAGTTTGTCTTCACATAGAAGCACTTTTTCGTGTTGTGTGGTTTAATTAAAAAGCCTTGAAATTAATTGAGTTTGAAACTTTATGTAAAAATAACTATAATAATATATAAGAAGGGAAAACTATAAGTTTATCGTATAAAATATTTAAGTTAAAGGTAGTATCATTATATTCTAATGTCTTTCTTAGTAGAAATTCAAAAATGAAAGTTTTGCATTTTTATTATTTTATGATTACCTCAAAATATTTGTTGAAAAATGTGTTAGAATAAAATTGTTTATATTGAATATAAAAGTAGACGTAAATTCTATTTCATAAACTAATTTTGTAGAAATAAATTAATCTTACATTACAGAATACTTACATAACAAAATGAGTTGCTAAGGATTTGAAGTTTTTTTCTCACTGTAGATTGGCATTATCTAGAATGTATATTTGAAAAAAAAAATAGAATTTCAATTTAATTATTATGCAGATTGAAAATTGTGGTAGTAGTAATTCTCTTATCCTAATTGGTGTCTGATTGCTGATGTGTCATTCATAGATTGAAGATTGCTTGTCGCAGCATAATCCCCACCAAAAGCTACATTTTCATTGTTGAAACTATTCTATTTTTTTTCATGCCATAATCACCACCATAATTGACATTATTTATTTATTCTCTTAATTATGTTTATTTTACTATTCATATAGACATTCATTATTAGAAAGATTATTATGTCTAATGTATATTATTCAAATGTAAAATTTTGTCACAGTTTTATTTTTAAAAAATGTTTAAAAAGATAAAAAAGGAAACAATATTTAAATTTTCTTAGACATCGCTCTTAAATGATATCAAATGATTAAATATAATAGAAAAAAATACTAAAAAGATAAAAATTATTCACCTTATTATCATATATATCATATTACAGAATATTTAACAAAGTTTTAGTTGCTTAATGTGATTGAGTAACTGATATTCATTAATGATTTAATGAGGGTGTGATAGTGATACGTATGCCACCATACCTGCATTATGATCTTGTTTATGTTAGCTAATTATGAACTTGTTCATTAATTTATTTTTTATTTAATCACTATTGTCCTCATGGTATAAAAATAGTGTAATACTTTGTTTTCTCTTTCATTTTTTATATGTACGTTTAAATTAGGTTATCATTAATATTCTTCTATTTTCTAATTGCTAATTAGTTAATGGAATTTATATTTGTAATTGGTATTTTTAGTTAGAATCTTAAAAATAAAAATCAACAGAGTAATTAAATTTTTATTTAGAATATTTTATTTATTTTATTAAAATGCAATAAATTTAGGAATCTACCTTTTACTTGTGTTGTTAAACTTTTTAGTTATACTTAGATTTCTATCAATTTCTCTCGAGAGAGTAAGAGTAAGGTAAAATCAAACTCACATAATGGATTCATATAATTTTTAACTCAAATTTAAAATGATATGAAATTATGAAAAACTGTTTAAACTTTTTATTTTTATTTAGTTTAATACTTAAACTCATACTTCTTAAATTAGTAATACATTGTTTTACCAAAAACCTGAAGATAATATAAAATGAATTATAAAGTATGGGATAAAATTTGAAATGCGAGCACAAAATAATTAAAAATAGAAAAGTGTCGATATTTTAAATGGTGACAGTGTAGCTGACAAGGCTCCAGCACAGCCTGTTTTTGACAATTATGTGATAAAGAAGAGCGTTTTTATATGGTCCAATCTGTGATTATCAGAACAACTTGCTAATTTCTAAAGTATATAAATAACCAAGTTATTGCACGGTCCAGCCCAGAGTGGGCTACTCTGTCCTCCCTTGTCACATTCATTATATATATATATATATATATATATATATATATATATATATATATATTCATTACGGAGGAAAAGAAAATCAAAAGAGAAATATATATACCTATAATAACTTATGATATAATAATTTAATATGAGATTCTATTATATTTTTAATATATTACGATATAATTAATTATATATTTTAACTAATAATTTTAAGAGAGTCGAAATAATGCATTCAAAATTTATATAGTCAATCATATTCGTTAATAAAACAAAAATAAATAATTAGATCATTAGTTAAATATGTAAAAAATTTGAATTTGTGTTGTTTACATATTAAAGTGTAAGTTGTAACTTTCTTCTCTTTTATCACATTTAAAAATTGAATATATTTTTTTATTTTCATAAATATATCTATTTCTAAAAAATCAGACTAAAACAAACTATTAAAATCTAATTAAATATTGAAAGACATAATTATTAAAAAAATTACGATAATTAAGACACATTTAAATTCACAAAAAACATACAATAATTAACACAAAATACTATACAAAATTCTCATTAGATAAAAAAAATACGAGGCTAGTATTTTAATATCGAGTAGGACTAGAAAGTTACTCTTTATACTTTACAATGAACAAAACAATTGAGAAATGAAAGAAGAAATAATTAATGTGTTTAACTTTGTGTTTGAAAAAATAGAAAAGAACATGCTAAAGAGTGTAAGAATAACACAAATGTAACATAAGTAAAACAAAAGACAAAGGGAGAGAAAGTAAAATAAAAAATATCTTAATAAGTTTTTTATTATTTATTATATTAAAACTTTGGTTTTACTATTTATTAACATTAAATTTTGACGTGGTTTACAAAAAAAGTTTAAAATCTATCTAGTTTAATTTCCACAGATTCTCATTATATATATACAAAATTTAAAAATGGGATATAATAATTAATTATGTAATATATCTAAAATATTATAATATAATAATTATGTAACATAAAATACATGATAAGACTGAAGAGTGAAGTATAAATGGGGGAAATGAAAAGGTGGTGAGAGTGTAGTTTTGGGGGTTTGTTTAGCAATTAGGAAGTAGGAAAAAATGCATAGCGAGGCTGATAAGATTGTGTAGGATGAATTTGGTTACGGTAGGTGGTGGAATTAAGATAGGCATGTGCTAACTTAATGCCCAAATGAACCTGAGCCGTAGTGGTTAGGTGAAGTTTATCCGCGTTTAGACTCAGTCCCTTAGCATCCACACATTCAACATTCGCCATTTTCATCTCCATTTGAGCACGCCTCACATTCTCTACAAACTTTCCCTCCCCTGATGCCAGTGCTACCTGAACTTACCGATGTGGGACTATTACAAACACTAACTAATAATAACTATAATGGAAAAGATGAATCAAAAGTACCTGGATAACCAGAAGAGATGGGAGTTCAAGATCTAATCGAAGGTCCACAATCAACCTCTCCATCTTATCTTTGTATGACTCACTGTCTTTTTCTCTTACCGTGTCACTCTCTCCCTGATACCAAAGCAGACCACGGATCCGGCCCAAACCCATCGCACGCTTCACACGTTTCACCAACTCATCATACAGCCGCGACCCACGACTCCACTCTCCGATCTTCGTCCCACCCACCGCGCAAGGCACCAGGCCCACAGGCCCACCACCACCTCTCAGAACCTCGTTCGCAAACGCCATCCCAGGCCCAACCCCACACGTCTTCGTCACATCAATGTCCGCATGCAGAGGCTCCCGGGCCTCCTCCCACTCCAGCTCCGCACTCAGCCGCCAAACCCATGGGCTTGGCCCGCACTCCGCCGGCACTTTCCCGTCCCATTTCCCCCCAACAACGCCACCTCGTCCAGCCATGTTGCTCTGTCCCGCCAGCACAAAAATGTCCCTCGAAACTGCCCCTAACCCACCCCGCACACCTTCCATAACCCACATAAACCCTAATAAAACACACATCAAATTCAAATCCATTACAACAATAATGGATCCACCGTTTCACCATTTTATCAACTTATTATAGAATCACTGAGTTATGACTCACACACACTACCAATTAGGTTGCTCGCGTGCTTCCTGTGGGACCCGCCGGGAACTAAGCAACCATCATTCAATCAACATAATGTAAGCATCGGAAAATTATTTGATGTCTCCGGAAACAGATAATGCGTGCAATTAACGTCTCCTTAATTGATGTCTTATTTTAATGTCAAATCTTAGCCTTATTAATTGAGGTTTTTTTTTTTTTTTTTCGGAAGCAAGACAAAAATATACATCGTATCAGATCCCGTGTTACTGTTGTGTGTTTCTTCATCTTCCATCTCACAGGCCAAGTTAATTTTCTTATGAAGTTAGATGTCGCTAGGAGAGTATTAAGCCACCAATAAAATATATGCGAGTCATAAACTTCTAACTATTGTGTGCTTTTCTGGTTACAACGCTTTGATTTGGGCTGGGCCTTTTGTTGGGCTGTTTCTTTCCTCCATCACCTTTTTCTTCTTTTTTTTTCCTGCACCCATAGTCTTATGACAATTTTATCTTCTTCTTTTTCTTTACCTGTGACAAGGGAAGGTAAATAAATATATATAATTTATTTTGGATGAATACTTATGCTATTCAGACGCAAATTTAGTTTTGTTATAATTTAAAAATTATATGATTTATTTATGTTAAAATTATAGTAGTTGATTCTATGTTCGTATTCTATTGGCCAAATGCAAAGAAACCCATCAATTTAAGATCCACTTGAACTTTGCATTATTCAGGCTAAATATGGGAATAACTTCACAATAAAAAAGAATTACTCTTTACAAATCCAAATTAACTAACATTATTATCAAGGAATGAATTAGTTTTGTTATTATGAACTGACTAGGCTCTGATTTTCTCTTTATAAAGGTATTTTTTTTTTCTTTTAAAACAAGAGTTGACACTTTTTGTTAAAGTGACTACAGTGTTAAAGTAAGTCAAAATTCATCCACTACAACTTTTTGTCGAACTAGGTTGAAAAATTAAAATATAAAAATCTAACTTTCTTGTTATCTGATTTAATGTTTAATTAATTTAGGTTTTTGAAATTTATTGTTCTTCGTAACTACTATTGCTTCATATTTTTAAAGTAATCTTGTCTTAACTCAATACTACAATTTCCTTTCTATATTGTAGAAGTTTTTGATGTTACACCATTATCCAATAATAATGTAAAAAACTTAGACGTGTTAATTTGACTTCTATTTTTATCTATTTTTATTTAAAATTTTGTAGTAATTTGTTTTTTTTATAATCCTTGTTATCTTTAGGTAATTTATTAATTATCCTTGAATTATTATTTAACTTTATCCAAGTTATATTTATCTATTATATGATATGTATCTATATTTATAGTTATTGTGAAAAATATAAATTATATTATTTATCAAAACAGTGAATTAAATAATTAGTCTTTCATGTTTTAAAGATATTAAATATTATTTCAATTCCTTACCTAGCTTTATTTATACTATAAAAGTAGCTATATAAGTATAATATTTTTGTATAATTTTATTGAATTGTTTTATTATTATTCATAATTTATAAAAAATAAAATAAAATTTAAAAGAGTTATACGTAATTTTAATAACTTTTTTAAATATAATTTATATTATACCTAAACATTAATTAAATTATTATTTTATATACATTATACATCAAATATACATTATAGTGTATTTTTCAATAAATTATTCTTGCTTTATATCAAATCTAACATATACTTTATTCATATAATTAATATATAATTAATTTTTATTTCAATTCCTTAATAAACTGAGTTTTGACTTGTATTTCTATCTTAAAAAGAAGTAACCCGTCTAAATCTATTATTGTACATCCATATTATTGATGTTTGAACATTTATTTCATGAATTTACGAATATAATAAAAACAAACTAAAAAACGAGAGAGAATAATTTCTATCAATTTATTAAAATAACAAATAATATATAGAAAAAGTTATTGAACAAATGCATATACTTTCTTAAGTTTTTGGGCCCAAGAAGACTTGGGCCCTACAGCTTTGGGCTCTTGATGACCAGATCATAGGCTAGTCCGTGTCTAACCGAAGGATCGTGTAATCATTGTACGTAACACCTAATATAATGTCATCGCCACGTCATAATATGCATCTCAAATGAAATAATTAAAAAAAATGATTTACTTATCTTTAAAAAGTGTCTAAAGTTAAAAGAAAAAATTAAAGGAATGAAAACAAAAAGAGAATAGAAAACAAATCTAAAAATTTGTTCATGATAAATAAAGTAAAAATAAGAGTTAAATATGTTTTTTTTATAAAAAATATATTTTATCTTTAAACTAGATTATAAAATATTTAATTTAATTATTAAAATCTTGTAAAATATTTTCCATAATAGAGTAAAAGGTTTTCCATATCACAAATGAAGTTTCATAAAAGTCTATAATATAACTTGCATTCAAGAGCATGTTCGACAATTTTTTTTTATAATACAACTTGGAATGCTTTATAATTTAATTTACAAACAAAATATATATTTTTTAATAATTTAGAAATAAAGAACATATTTAATCTAAAAACGATAATTTTGAATGTTATAAGCATAAAAAAACTAAAAAAATGTTTTAGGAACTAAACATAAACCAACCTTATTCATATGTTAAAAAACTATGTTAATTAATCCATATAATCGTACTCACAATTCACTATTGGAATCATCAGCATGAAATCTACAGGATACACTTCTTCAGAGAGTAATACTGAAAATCTCTGACAGTAACTCAGACCATCTCCTTCTCCTAGAAAAAGATCTGATCTCAGCTCCGAACTATGGATTGGCCTACATAAACCCAAAGAACCATATCCTTCCTTAAACCAAAAGGATGATGTATTTGTATATATAAAAATGTACGCAAACATTCATGTTATTTAAAACATGAAATCAAATATACGTATAAAATGGAGATGAAGAGTATATTTCAGAAATCAACGTATATCTTAGAATGAATTTGACTAGTTCGTAAGCTAATTTGACTAATGATACAAACTGATTTTATTAATATTTAATTGTTTTATTAGTTACTTCACCTAGCTTGTAAGTTTGTAGTTATTTTTTTTATCGTTACTAGTCTATTTAAAAATTATTTTTACACTTACTTGTATTTAAATATTATACTTGAAGAAAATTAAGTAAAATCGTGATGTCTTTGCCTTTTTTTTATAAAAGAATGTTCAAGTTGATTTGTGAGTCTGTGTAATCTGGTAATAAACATGTTTTCTTAGTGGAAATACACTAGTGACCTACTAAAAATTCGGATAAAAAAAAAGTTTTTTATTACAATTTAATTTAGAAATATTCAAACAATTTTATTTTGATTAACTTGTTGCGTTATAGAATGAACATAAATGATAAAGATTACCCACTAAAGTTCATGCTTTAGCAGTGGCTTTTGTAAAGAAGAAAAAGACAAATACAACACATATTCAATTTTGATCTAATTAAAAAAAATGACTTTTATTGTTTTGTTTTAATAATTTTAATTTTTGTTTATGTTAGTGTGTGATGAATGAGATTTTTTTGATGTTAGTATGTGAAACGCATCTCAGTCATGTCAACAAGACAATAAAATTTAGTTTTTATTATTCATACGGAAAAACAAATTTAAAACTTATAAATCCAACCTCATCTCGTGAATCTTTGCAGACGTAAACATAAAACAAAATAATATACGATAGGTCGAGCGCTTGAACGATTATGTAGTGATGCCTCGTTGGGCGAGGAGTTCACCTATTTTGTTTTCATTTTTTTATGATATCAATTCAATTTCTTGTTTTAAAAGCATTTGAAATTCATTTTTATTTATTAAATTTTGTATCAACGTTATCCCCTTCGTTAAATAGAAACAAACAGTGTTAATGGATTGATGATTTGACAACAGATAGTACTTATGTGTCATTATTGGGCTGCCGTAATAGAGATGCTTTGTTCCCTTTCTCTTTGTCTCGTGTGAGAGGTTGGCTAGGAAAGCAACTCTCTTCTTCCCCCTTTCCCAGTAGTTCTGGTTTGGCCTTGCAAAGAGAGGAAGCACCAATTTGTTTTCCTTATTGTTGGTTCCTCTCAACAAACCATATTCAGAGGTTCTCTTCCTAATTTCTTCTCTCTGCCATTTAGCTCGAGCAAGCAAACCCAAATTAGTTGTGTTCCTCATGTCTATGTGTATTACTCGCGGATCATCCAACCTTGGAGAAGAGGGTTTTCGGTTTGTAGCTCAATAGTGCGGAATCCTAGCCAGAGACTCGCGGTGTGACGTTGAGAGAAGAGTTGTGATCCTGGTTGTTTGGGAAGGCGAAGATGCGGCGAGGGTCTCTATTTGATGGTGACTGGCGACGACAGCAGTGACCCGTTGCGAGGGGTATCGGCGACGACAGCGAAGTGAATCGCGATCCCATTCTTGCAATTTAGGGTTCCTGACCTTGTTTCTCATTTCGGAACGTGGGTTGTTTCTTCCTTGCAAGTTTTGGTCTCGTTTTGTTTTAGTCAGGGTTTGAAATGGGGATTTCGAATTCGGATTGAATTTACGGTTTCTTAAATTGGGAATTTGGAGGTTATGGCTTTCAAATTTTGGGTTTCTTTCCTGATTTCTCTCTTGGGTTGAGATTATTTCTTCTACGTTGATTCAAGGCTTAAATTGGACCTTCTGATCCTCTTTTTTGTTTTGAGATTTAAGAAGGTGAGGTCTTCGATTTTGAATTTGGGTCTGGGGTTTTGACTCTTCGTGTTGATTTGAGTTTGGGTTTCTTGAGCTCGCATCTTTGACCGCTTGGTTTTTATCAGCTTTGGGTCTAACGGTGGTGGTTTCCTAACTCAATTTTCCCGCAATTTCAAACACTCAATTTGTTAATATCCACCTCAACCTCTAATTAAATAACAAGTCAGCACACACATAACTAAATAATGACACGTAAGAACTATCTGTTGCGAGATCATCAATCCATTGACGCTGTTTGTTTCTATTTAACGGAAGGGATGACGTTGACGCAAAATTTAATAAGTGAGGACCAATTTCAAACACTTTTAAAATGAGGAACTCAATTGATATTATTCAGCAAAACTGTGGACAAAATAGGCTATTAAGCCACAAATGAATTGTGTCTGTTACTAGTTACGAGTAGAGATGACAAAAAGTTTTGTGTCTGCAAGTATATGCATATAAAATTTGCGACAGATAGTTGGTACATGCAAGTATTTATTAACCGCAGGTAGTGGGTATTTTAGTACCCGTTTATAAATGGGTCGGGTGTAGGTATTATATTATCCGTACTCGCGAGTATTTGTTATTCACAAAAAATAAAAATAAAATTTAATTTGTATTTTATTAAGTTAAATTTAATTAAAATTAAAATTAATTTCTATTTTAGCAGATTAATCTTAACTAAAATTAAATTTTAATTTATATTATATTATATATATTTTTTTGTAATTTTATTCAAATTTTATTTTAAAAATTTATAAGATATATTTTTTTTAGATACCCACAAATATTTTCTAAAAGGATATCCGTGCGGATAGTGGACAGGTTGCAGGTGAATTTTTTTTACGGGTCTATCCATATCCGACGCGATCCGTGGTTATCCTTATTCATGAGGTTATACGAAGTTCTTGGGTGAACTTGCTCATTGATAACCCCTTTTAATTGTTGGCTGACAGGAAGAAGTTCATCAATGAACTCTCTTGCTTCCTCTTTCTTTGGGCTGAGCGATAGGAGTTCGGGGATGAACTATAATCCTTGCTCTTTCTTTGGGCACATGGGTTCACGAATGAACTCTCTTTCATTGGCTTGATCAGGTTGGCAGGGGTTCATAGGTGAATTCATCCTACTCCAACCTTTCTCTTTCATTCTTTGGACTGAGTGGTAAGGGTTCATGGGTGAACTCATCTTTCATTGATTCGATGAGGTTGGAAAGGGTTCACATATGAATCATCCTACACCAACATCTCTCTTTTGTTCTTTGAGTCAAGCGACAAAAGTTCATGGACGAACTCGTCCTTTACCGTCTTGACGAGGTTGGCAGGAGTTCATGGGTGAAGTCATCATACACTACCCTCTATCTTTCATTCTTTGAACCAAGTGGCAGGAGTTAATGCGTAAACTCGCCCTTCACCTACTCGATGAGTTTGGCCGGGGTTCATAGGCGAACTCATCCGACACCAAACTCTCACTTTCATTCGGTTTACACTTGCACAAACTTTTCTAAAAATTTCTGAAATTCCTCATCGTCTTAATTATTGTAAAATTTAAAAGGTTGAATACAATAAATTAACTAAAATAAAACTTTAAATTAGAGACATTTCATGTGTTGGGATGACTTTCCCGCTCGGATGCTCAATGAAGTTATAAAATACCTTTTTTATTTTTGATAAAGATTATAAGACCTTAAAATTTTCATATAAAAATTTGTAAAACGTGAGACAAAAAGATTTATAAACTGAAAGGAACTTTCATTAAAATGACAAATTAATTGATCAAGCTTAATTCATTTAATTATTTCTCACTCAGAATTTTTTTTCTTAATGGTTCAAAGAAGGGGCAAAAAAATTATTTTTGAAAAAGATAATAATAAGATAGATGAATGAGAGAAAAAGTCAGATTAATATGTAAGAGCGAGACATTATTTTTAAAAAGTTTAATACTTATTTTGGTCCATCGGTTTGTTAGGTTTATTCAAAGTGGTCATACCTTTTTTCAAAAGTTCACAAACGTCTCATATTTTGTAAAAACGATTTACGTTAGTCTTTTTTGCTTAACGACAAAACTGCCTCCTAACCAAAACTGAATGAGTTGTCAAATTAGTGATTGTGTAGCAAGCTCAGCCAATGAGGGACTGCCACGTGGCAGTCCCTTTCCCACCCAAAACTATAAGTTTCATCACACTTCTCCTTCTGCAATCACTGTAACCTTCATCACCATTAACCAGCCATAGTGAATATCGAGCCACACCGCAACCTCCATCACAATAGTCTTCATCCTGCCATCGCAACCTCACTCACTCATCGCAACTTATCCTTCATTCCACCACTGATTCGCGAAGCCACCGTGAGCGCCTCCGTTCAACCGCGAAGCTTACCACAAAACCTCATTCAATCCTTACATCAGCCATTGAAATATCTTCCCACCATAACTTGCAAATCTGCGAACCCTAAAATTGTGAAAACCCCAACATCGCAAGAAATCAAAATCGTGAACCATATAACCCGAACATCGGCCACCCAATTTTGTCCATCATCTCCTCTACAACAACCTTCATCCCAACCTGCAAATCGAAACAGAAGCACAACAGAGACTGCGTCGTCGCCGTTGATCAGGTCTAGCACCACCTCTATGTGTTGAACCTTATTCTCTTTTTTTCTTAATTGATTTAAAGAAATTTAATTGTTCTTCTATTATATTATTAGGTTATACATATTAGGAAAAATTGGGGAAGAACTTGAAGCTCTGAAACAAACCTTTTGTAATTCTCCCTAATTAAAATTGTAAATGTCTCTTCCTGGCTAAAGTGAAATTGTGAAGCTCTGATTATGATATTATGCAAGAAATAGATTAATATAATATCATGATAATAACAAACAATCAACTTTGTATATTATAGAGTCAAAGTAACTTCCATAATTAATTCTAATCAAACACGAAGAATTGAAACTAGCAAAAGGAATAGGTAAGATGAAGAACCACAAACTCAATTTCAACACCAATTTCAATAGATTTTTCAACCTCAAATCGCAAATTAATTTTAACTTAGGTAATTTCATTTAACCACCTATTATAACTTTTTCACGTCATTAAGTTTTCTTTTTAAAATTTACACTTCAATTGATTTCAGCGTATCACGTAATGAAAAAATGGACAACTTTTTCAGTTTTGGCCAAGGATAATTTTATCGTTAGCATTTTAACGTCGTAAGCAAAAAAGATTAGTTTAAACCGTTTTTACAAAACATAAGCCATTTGTAAACAGCTAAAGAAAAAATATAGATTACTTTAAACAAACCTAACAAAAGACAAAAATAAATATTAAACCTTTTAAAATAAAATATTATCTTAATAATGCACGATTGAATTCGAAGCCACGTGCCATAATTTTTACTCAAGTAGTCTCAGTTATAACTAAGAAGATTTTATTATATTTTAACAAATAAAATATTACTTAATGTTAAAGAATAATTATGTTAATATAATTATTGCAATTAAAAATAGAAAAAGCAAGAGTGTTTAGATTTTGTAATTTAACTTTCGTACATAAATATATTTATGAAATACGAGTCATTTGGGATAAGGGTCACGTGAGGCGCATAATTTGTTTGAAGGAGAAGGAACAAAATAGTACAGACAAAGGACATACGCATGCATCTGATCTAACCTATTTTTTATTTTATTTTACTTATTATTTAAAAAGTGATC
Organism: Vigna angularis; assembly: GCF_016808095.1. NCBI lineage: Eukaryota > Viridiplantae > Streptophyta > Magnoliopsida > Fabales > Fabaceae > Vigna > Vigna angularis. The sequence continues at coordinate 15,078,215 of NC_068976.1, read as the reverse complement.
TGATTTATGTCACGTGCAAAATTTAAAAGGTATGAGTGAAGGTTAGAGACAGCTGTTTCGCGTTGAATAAAGGTTTACTTCACAATTTATTTATTTCAAATAATACACACTTTAAACATATATTTTTATTTCTTTTTCCATTTTTATTTATTACACGACAATGTTTTAAAGGCTGCAAGTTGAGTTTTTCTTTTGTACCGGTTTGGTTGTCCCCACAAACATCCTAATCAAATGACACTTGTTCTTTCGTTTGCAGGTATATATTGAGACATTTCTCTAAACCCATGTATTATTTCCTTAAAAATTACAAAATAATAATAATAATAACACTATTTTTTTTTCGTTTATGATGAATATTAATTTTGGGTGACGAGACTTGTTGAGTTTGTTGTTTGTGACAGTTGCTTATTCATGTACAGCTGTAGTTGTTGTATGATGTGTATCTGATATAAGATTTTCTTTTACTCCCTTTACCTTTTCTTATAAATTTTTTAATTCAATCTTATCAACCAATAAATAAAATTAAATTTTATGTAGAATTATTGACCCACAAAAGTTGCATAATCTAATTTAATCCATATTCTTATTTATTATTCTTGTATTCAATTAATACTGCTGGATTGATGAGTGATATTATTGTATTAGATTTGAATTTTGGTTAAAATTTGTATTAAATGGAATTAGGTTTAGACTAGGTAAGTGGTATGGGAAAGAAAGCCGTTAGAAGTGTGTGACTTTAGAGTTATGACAGGCTGGAGTTTGCTGACGCGGCAATATAAGCGTTGATCTCCATGTACTTCACTTTGTCCTTTTCTCACACACCTCATAATTCATCTTTTCCTTTCTCAACTCTCTTTCTTTTTTATTATTTTTATTTTTAAAATAATATATTTATTTTTTGAAAGATTGATTCCATAGGTCTTTCTTTAAAATAAATATTGTTTTAATTTTTACAGAATAATAATATTTAACATTGAGATTGAAAAATTTATATTTTCAGACTTAAAAAAAATACAGCAATTTTCTTTCGGTTTTTAACTTTTAAAATATGTGGAGTGTTTTTCTATAAAAAATATGTGGACAAAATATTAATTTGGGATGTGTTTTATTGAGGTTTAAACTTTTAAAAAATTTAAAATAATTTTAAAAATAAATAAATAAATAAATTTTTATGTTACTAATGTTTTTACGAGTAATAAACACAATAATTTATATAAAAGTATTTTCGGTAAATGTTAGTGTTTATAAAATTTATATATATTTCGCTATTCTTGATCAATGAGAAATTATATATTGGAAAATAATAACATGTAATTTTGTTTTGTTATATGGACATTTGTTTTGCCCTATGGACATGTGGAGAGGAAGAATGTTTTCATGACAACGCTATGATATATTTTATGTGATTTTTAAAATTGATGGTTTCTATTATATTAATTGATATTTTATCACCTTGTACTTTTAAAATTGACAAAGATATGTTATATATTTTAAGTATTTTGTGTAATGATATTTATAACATAATTTGGCATAATAAAATTGCTATTGAAGTATGGAAAGTATTTTAATTAAAACATGTACAAGTGAAAAACATTGATTTTGATATTTTTGTGAAAAAGTTAATAATTTCAAATGGCTAATTATAATTTTTTTAATCATATTAATGAGTTTGAAATATTATTTATGATATGAAATTGGAAAGAATTATTTTATTTAAGATTATACTTACTCCTTTAGTTTGTCTCTTTCACATATGATTATGCTTCAAGTTTAAAATATAAGTTTGAAATATAAGTTTGAACAATTTTCATTTGATGTTTTGCTTATGAAGAAAACATTATTCTATTTTCGTTTGTTCAAATTTAGAATTAATAACTTCAAATTTAGAATTAATATTCTTGTTATTTTGTCCATTTGTACAAAATATTTTTAATTTTTTTTAATAAAACTGTAGGAGAAATTTGGTAGGAGACTATTCAAATTATATAATTTTAAGTACAAAATCAATTAAAAAGAAAATTAAATTTTTTTATTCACATAAATTTAAATATTTAGAAAGGAATGTTTTTTTAAACACATGTTATTATTCATTCTCCATACAGTGTCAATATAATAAGGTAGAAAAAAAGAAATATTTTGTTTTAAAAAGAATAAATATTATGCTACAAGTTCTAACTTTTTTAAATTATATAAAGTGAAACTTTCTGCTTATCATATCAATTAAATTCTTTATAAACTTTTACCTGGTATAATAATAATAATTTTAAGAAAATATTATTTTAATATTATTAATTAAAGATTATATTATATAATTAGGTTAAATATGTCTTTTCTCTTTTATTTTTAAGATTTTGTGATATTTTATTTATTATTTTGTTTTTGAAACATGTTATTTTGGTTGTGATTCTTTTTTTATTTTTGTCCATGTTGAGAGAAAAAAAGCATTTTTGAATCTCAATAAACTTAGTGAGTATCAAATGAATTGAATTGTAGAGAAAAAAATGCAAATGGTATAAAAAAAAGAGTTTTTTAAAAAAATTAAAGAAAAATAAAAGGAAATAAGTTACTTAAGTTAAATAAGAAATTAATATGAAAAAAAAAATGTAACTGAGTTTATAACGAGAAAGTGAAGATTTTTGTGAGCGTAATAAATATTGGAAGAAGTAAAAAATTAATAGAGAAAATGGAAAATATATGTAACTAAATTTTTTTTATTCAAATGAAACAATACTAAATATTTACAAAGTAATAATTTTTTAATAATACTTAATAAAACTGTATAAGATAAAATAAAATATATTTACATTTTCATATTTGTTATTGTGATTGATTTATAGAATTGGATATTACTTATAAAAAGTTAAATATTTCTTTTGTTTCTTTATTATTATTTTTAAGTAAAAAATAGAATTAGTTTATTTTTTAAAATTTTATTTATGTTTGTTTTCTATATAGATGAATTTAGTTTTTTTTAATCAAACTTGTTAAATTTATTTAATGTTTCTCAATTAACATTGAATTAAAGGATCAAATTTTGTTAATTATTACACTTTAAAAATATATGAATTTAGTTTTTTAACTAAATTTGTTGTTAACTTTATTAATATTTTTTAGCTAACATTGAACTAAATGACCAAATTTTAAAGGTTTATTTAATCGTTTAATGTTAAATTATGTTAGACCCTTAAAAACCCACTAAAAACTCTAAGTAATGGGATTCATGTGCCAAGGAGTGAGTGAGCGTTTCAGTTAATGAAAAACAGGTGGCTGCAGGAGAGTGGTCGTTCGATTTTGGGTGACAGCAGTACTTAATGCCAAATTTCAAATGTTGTGTCACTTTTCTGCATGTTTTCCTTCTTCTCCAAATTACTGAAAACGTTTTCTCTTCCTTCTCTCTAAAATCTCCACCTTCTCTCTAAGAAAATCTCACATTTTCTTCTTCCGATCACCTCTCAGACACCGTTTGAACACTCCCGACGTCAAGAGCTTTCGTTTAAACCGATCGGTTGGTGGTTCTAAGCCGGTGAGTTCCTTTCTCTTTACCACGTTCGTTTATTCTCGCATGCAAACCTCTATTCCTGGTCGCCTGAGCGAGTCGTATTATTCTGAGCGTTTCTGGTTTTCTGTTTGGTTTAGTATTCCTAAAACGTGACTATCGAACGTTAAGTTTTTGGTAGTGGGGAGCTCTATTCTGCATCGTTGAGCGTTCGGTTACGCATAGAGGTAAGAGAAACTTATATAATTTGATTAAGATTCTTGTTTTGAACGTTGGTATGTCTGCATGATACGTTGTTTGATTATTTGATGAGTATGAAATATGTGTGTACTGTTTGTTTGATTGTGTCAATGGATGACTGATATATGTTGTGAACTGAGTTGAGATAGGGTTTGATCTTCAAATTATAGTATTATGAGTAAAGATGGTAGTATGGTCGAGCGTCATTAGCGAGCGTTCGGTTCTTCTTGGAAGTGTTTGGTCTTAACTGATTTCTCATGCTTTAGGGATATTATCTAAGGGTTTTTCTGCAATACTATATAGGATTAGGTAAACTATGACCGAGAGTTAGTATTAACCGTTCAATTTTCTTTTGAGCGTTCGTCCATACTAAGCTCTTCCTCTATAAAGAATTTCGTTAAGGAATATCGTGTTATAATATTAGATATATGTAAATGAGTGTTCGGCATAAGTGTAGTCATTCCTTAGGTTTTCCTAAACAGATTAGTTAATGTATTCTATACTACTTAAAATAGTAGACGTTATCTTTATTTTTCATTAAAAATAAGTATGGCGCAATTTTATATATATATATATATATATATATATATATATATTCATTCATGTTATGTAAGTTTATTAGTTCTCAGTTTCGGACTAAGCGTTCGATCTCAGTAGCGCTCGTTCCTGATAAGTACTTGGTCTTGGACTAGCGTTCGTTCAATAGTGTACGATTTCTACAGGGCTCGGTCTTAAACCAAGCGTTGGGTCTCGTTTTCAATAATCTATTATTACCGTTTTTAGAATAAGAGTCTTCAGCCAAACTTGATAGCGTTCGTTATTTCATAATTTCTCATCAGTATTAGTATTGAGTGTTGAACAATGTTGGTCTTTAAAAGGTGTTCGGCCTAAAGTATTAGTACTCGGCCTAGGCTTCATGGCGTCCGGTTTGAATTCTTAGGGGTCTGTTTATTGAAGTGGATAAGTAGCACTCAGTCATGTTAATTTCTAAGAAGTGTTATTCCAATTGTACTTGTGATATGATGAGGAAGTGTGATCTTATTTCAGTTGAATATATATTGATGATAAAGTATGAGAGAATTTGAGATGTGATGTGAATGAAATAGTTTTGTTATGAACGAGTATTCCAGGGAGGAATATCTCAGAAAGTGGTTATTGATTTGTAAAGTATGAATGTGGGCAAAGGTTAGCGGGCGTTTATCTTGATATTCCATGATTACTCATTCTCAAGTAGAGAGGAGTAAGTCATGTGTGGGAATTGCAGGAGGTCCTAGTCCATAAGGTTAACTTGGACGGAACGCATTAACCTCGGGTGGCAATTGTTGAGGGTATCCCAGTTACTACATCACCCGGGTGCACGAACGTCGTAGCTACACAAGATTCATACAGTCTGGACAGTCAGAGTCAAGTGGTCGTTCTTTGTATACCTTACGCATGAATGATGAATTGGGTGTTGTTGACTTAATTATGAACGTTGTATGTGGTTATTGAATTAATTGAATTACATAAGCTTACCATGTTTTTCATTTTTGTCTGTGTTGTACGTTCGGTTGTTGTCCTGTTGCAATGATCATCTGTGTGGATGTGAGCAGAATGAGAAGAGCTGCTGGAAGAAGTATTGGAAGAGGCGGAAGTGAAGGCCGAACCTTAGGAACGTTCGGTCTGTTTTTGGCTTTATCTTTTGAAAGACCGTTCGGTAATAGTGTATTTTGTAAACCGTTCGGTCTAGTGGTAGCTAGGGTACGGTTTTAATTTCTCTGCTGTTTTGTAAGGCCGTTCGGGCATAATCGTATCTTGTTAAGTGTAGAACTGATCTGTAGTATTGTTAATATGTGATTATTCTCGTATATGATTTTATACTGTATTTTTGGGATGTTACATAATTAAATGATTAAATATATATTTATTTTTAAAGTTTAAGACTAAATTAAATTAAATTTAAAAATACATTAATTCTATTTTTTTTAAGAGTTAAAAAACAGAAACATAATTAACATTTATATAAATATCTTCGTTAAGATTGGTAAGTTATACACGTTTATTTATTATTTTATTTCATACATGCTGATATTATACTAAATGAATACTGTGAGTATGAATAATTTTTCTATATATCTTAAATATTTGAAAGAAAGAGATAATAATCATATATATAATATAATTAACATTTTATTTACATTAAACTTAAATTTAATATAAATTAAGTTTAGTTGTTAACTTAATTGTTTTGGATCTCACATAACTCCATAGAGTAATTTAGGTTATATTAGGATGAATTCATTGAAAAAATTCAAGTGGGAAATATATACAGGTAAAATAATATTTTCAAGACAATAAAAAAACTCATACTTCCTAAAAATTACTTACTTAATCAACATGAATTTAATATTAAAGAAAAAAAATACTAGGAGAGGTTATTGTAACCAAATTTTGTTATTCAATTAATGATTTACTTTGTTAGATGTTTCCTTTAGGTTGATTAACCAAATTTTATACACATACTTTTATTCTTCACCTCAAATTTTATATAAACAAAAGTAAAACTCTTCAAATAAAAAGTGAGACTTACCTAATTTATTAAAAAGGCTAAACATGTCTTTTTCTCTTTTATTTTTAAGATGTTGCGATTATTTATTTATTATTTTATTTTTAAAACATTTTATTTTGGTTGTTTTTCTTTTTCATTTTACTTTTAATTTTTTTTATTCTAATGGATAAATATACGAATAATAAAAAAAATGATTAACGGTACTTAAATTATATGATTTACAGTAATCATAAAACCTATTAATAAAGAAAGATAATTTTGTAATTATCTAATAACTGTCTCATGTCACATTTTCTAATTTTACTTTTATCAATGTAAATTATTTTATCTTTTCATCTCTAAATTTTATAATTATTTTTAAATTTATTTAACTATGTATAATAAAATTATATATATCTTTATCAATATGAATTATTTTATTATTTTACTTTTTAAATGGTATAATTATTTTTTTTTAAATTTAATTAACTACCTAGGATAAAGTGGGAAAAAATGTTTTAAATATCGCTTCTTTTAATAATTATATTATTTATTTTATACCTAATTTCTTTTAATGATTATAATAAAGATTATTTTTGTCGTTATTATAATAGGGAAATAGATATAATAATAAAATTGAAATTTATAAAATCATAATTTTAGAAAAGATAACTTTTAAATAAATAAAGAATAGAAAAATTTATAAACAGAATATAAAATTTTATTATTTAATTCATCAAACAGTTTATTCATCCAAAGATTGGAGTGTTTGTTTTAAAAAAAATTAAGTTTAAAATATATTTAAGATACAATTATATAAACATATTATATGAGTAAGAAGTTAAGAAGACCATGAACAAATATAACAATTCGAATTATTGATTCAAGTAAAAAATCATTTCCTATCAAATGTTTTACTCTTTTTCTTTTTTATTTTATCTCTATATGTTTTGTAACTGAAAGATGTTTTTAATATATTTTCGGTAGTTGAAAAGATCAACATCAATTATATTAAAAAAAAATAGTGAAAATAATTAATGATTTAATTTGATAAAATTGTAGTTTTTTTTTTCTTTCTGAACCGTGTAAACCATGTTATATATGGGAAAAAAAATGTGTAATTGAGATTATAGGTAGTATTTTAAAGATTCTTGTGAGCTTAATTATATGGTAAGAAATTAACAAACAGAAAGTGGAAAATATTATGTAACTAAAAAAAGTAATACCGGATATTTAGTAAATAATAATTTTTTCAATAATACTTAATAAAACTTGACATGACAAAATAACATATATTTATATTTTCATATTTGTTTTTGTATTTGATTTATAAAACTGAATATTACTTATAGTTAATATAAAAATTTAATGTTTTAAACATGTTGTTTAATTAACATTGAAGCATAAATATATTAAATGGTGCATGTTAACATGAAATACTCTATAAATATCAACTAAATGAATTAATTGAAAAATGAATTCTGTTTTTAAAATTCGAATTGGTTGATAGTTATACGAATTCTAGGTTATTGTTATAACCGTTATGGTTTTATTAGTTATCAAGATTTTTTAATATCAGTTAAATTCCTGTTTATGAGTCCAATTCTCGAAAGATAAAGATAATAGAATATAAATTTGAGATGATAATAAATGGGTTTAGGATCTCAGATCCAATACTTCTGTAACTTAGTCTACATTCGCAAGGTACCATTATTATTCACCATAAATGTGTAAAATATTTTAAAGTAAAGTAAATATTAAATATAAATAAAATGAATAATATTAATATTCTTTTAAAAATTCAAGTGGTAAATATATACAACTAAACTCATATTTTTAAGCACATACTTTTATTGTTCACCTCAAATTTTATATATATAAAAAAAACAAGACTCTTCAAATAAAAAGTTAGGCTTATCTAATTTAATCAACCTAGATAAATTTACAGTTAATTTTAAACCACTAAAATTAATTAAAAAATCCATTAAATAATAACTATTTCTTAAAAAAAATTGAACTTCTAATTAAAATAAACAGTCCATAAATATTATTTTATCGACACAAAACAACTCTAATTTGCAGTCAATCATGGTTTAATTTTAGATTTGGAAGACAATATCCGTAACGGTCAGTAGTTATATTTGAGCGAAAGCCGTTAGGTTTAAAGAATTAAATATATAATCTGATTCCCGAAATAATTTGTAGATTTACCTTAATTTAAAAATTCAGCTCAACAGTATTTTTAAAATTTAAAATAAATATATATCATATTTTATTAATTAATAATGATTAATTCAAGCCTGTTTTACAACCAAAAATGGTTCAGTTGGAATTCGAGATTACCGTTTTGGTCAGAGCGAATTTAGAATGCGCAGCTGTTCAACCGTCTTAGTCAATAAGACGATTTATTCTGGATATCTAATTGAGATTGAGTGTAGAAAGGAAGAAGGAAGATTAGTTTAGTTAATTAGTTAATAATTTTACAGAAAACACCAGCCAGCACCGATAGCGTGATCATACGTGTAACTGTAAAGAGTCTCCAACTCCCACGCGTGTTAGTTTGCCAGCTGTAAGTAACTGCTTTGCCAACCGCCCCAACCGGTCACATCAACCGGCCCAACCGGTCATCCTTATCCCTTTTGCATTTTCTATTTCTCCCCCAAACCCCACCCTTCTTCTCACAAACCACACAACACATCTCTCATAAATTTCAATTTTGATATTTTCTTTATTTTGTTTTTATGATTAAACTCTGCTAGCATGGCAACCGGAAGCAGAGACATGGATCGGATCAAGGGCCCATGGAGCCCGGAGGAGGACGAGGCGCTGCAGAGGTTGGTGCAGGCTCTTGGGCCGAGAAACTGGACGATGATAAGCAAGTCTATTCCTGGTCGATCCGGCAAATCGTGCCGGCTACGATGGTGCAACCAGCTTTCGCCGGAAGTGGAGCACCGCGCTTTCACGCCGGAAGAGGACGATGTTATTGTCAGGGCGCACAGTAGGTTCGGTAATAAGTGGGCCACCATAGCACGTTTACTCAATAGCCGCACTGATAACGCCGTCAAAAATCACTGGAACTCCACTCTCAAGAGAAAATGCTCCGCCCTTGGTCTCGATGCAACGGATCGTTCACCCCTAAAAAGATCTGCCAGTGTCAGCGCGGGTTATTTAAACCCGAGCAGTCCATCTGGGTCCGATTTAAGCGATCCGGGCAAGCCGGCTCTGTCGACTCCTTCTGCCTCGGCCTTCTGCAGGCCCAATCTCATGGAAGCCGCTTCTTCACTCTCCGATCCAGCCACGTCACTGAGTTTATGTCTTCCTGGGTTAAACTCGGAATCTATACAGCGGAGTTTATGTCTTCCTGGGTTAAGCTCGGAGCCTGTACAGCGGCCAGCATCTCCGGCACAGCCTTCTCCACCTCCTCCTCCTTCAGCGGTGTCCACGGTGGAAGAGCGTAGAAAGCAATTGTTCAATCCGGAGTTTTTGAGGGTGATGCAAGAAATGATAAGGAAGGAAGTGAGGAGTTACATGTCAGGGATGGAGGTGAAGAATGGTTTGAGAATACAGACGGAAGTCATTGGAAAAGCGGTGGTGAAGCGCATGGGAATCAGCAACATCAAGTGAAGGAAAGGAAAGAAATGGTGTCTTTGAATTATCAGAACAGGCCAGAGGACATGAACTGTGAATCACAGGGTAGAGAAAAGTGAGTGAAAAAGAGAATTTTATTTTATTTTGTAGTTGAAGTAAATTCTAGTTTCCCTTTGCTTAAGGGTAAAAATTAGTAATAATTTTGGCACTGTACAGAACTTAAAAAGAAAAAAAATGGAAGAGTGCTTTTCTGATAAAATATTTTTGGTTATTTTTTATGAGATGATAATAGTGAGAATGGTTTTTGTGTGTGTGGTTGAATAGTGATGAAGAGAATGAAAGAGAAACCTTAAAAAAAAGTATGAGAGTTGGTGATGGAGGAGGACAGAAAGGACAGAACCGTTTTTGTCTGTGTTCTTCAAATCGAAGGAAGATCAGAAGGGTGGGATGTATGATTGACAGAAGTGGGTCCGGTTGGAATATTTTGTTTTGCGGTGGAAACTTGTTGGGCAAGTGATTGAGTGATGCCAACCAAATTGAGGCATGTGAAAAACACCGCACATTCACTCCTCAATTTCAACTCCACACTCATCATCCAAATATCTCACTTCTAACATATTTCAATCATATACCAAACCTTTGTTTCACACCACCAAAACAACCATTACACATATGATTACAAATAAATACAAATGAAATTTGTAGAAGAAGGGAACAGAATTTTATAAAGAAAACTACCTTTTCAATAAATTATTTTTATTAATCAATTTTGCACTTAAAATACATTTTTATTATTAACATTTACTGAATTATGATGAAATTTCGAGTTATGAAGTGGATGGCATTTCAAAAATGGTATTGACACATTAATTCGAAAGACTTGAGGTCGAAAATTTTAAACGTTTTTACTAAAATAGAGCATGGTTAATTATTGTGAGATGTGAACCCCATTTACGGATAAAGATGTAATGCCCTTAGTTATGAGAAATGAACAAGTTATCCCTCTATTGAGGGTTAGTATGCATTTATTAGCTTTTGGATTTCTAACATAAAAGTAGTAATCAAAATATATAATTAATTTTATAAGTATTTTCTTGGATATCTTTTATTTTAGGATTTATTCTATGATTTGGTTGTTTACTATAAATAAATAGTTATATAAAGTTCTCTTTTAAGGTTAACGAGCTGTCTAGAACTATGATAGTTCTCTTCTAAGGTAAGTGAAGCTAGTGTTTGTCTTTAAATTAAATTATAATGTATGAAATTATATGTACTGGATGTATGATTGTATATGATTAACTATGTCTAAAATGTGGTTTTTATGTTAACTATGTTGATTGAGTTTAATGAATGGTACGATGATTGATTTTCTGTGTGAATTCAATGTGAACTTGGATTAACATTGTGAATATGATTGGTTTGATGGTGTTAATGTTATTTTTGGTGGAAATGTTAAGAGTAAAGGTGTGAGTAGACTTATAGGTTGGTCTAAAATGAAGGTTTGAGAGTGATTTTCTAAAATACTGGTCGAAGGTGAGGATTTATGGTTTAGGATAGTTAATTTGGTGTTTTGAAACTTGTTTAGATTTGAAGTTAAGAGAAATATGATCTAATACGAGTTAGTAGTACTTTAAATGTGTTTTGGTTGAGTTTTATTAAAACGAAAGAAATACTATCCGTTTTATAAGATTACAGCATTTGAAATAACATTGTTTGTCCAAAATAATACTAAAAGGGAAGTTCCCTTTCTTTGGTTGTCTGTCCTGCAAAATTGCCAAGCATGCAATATATATGCACGCAAAGAATGACATACTTACAACCATGATACATTATTATATCTTTATGCTGCAGCAGATCGCTTGTCTTCGTAATCATCAAGCAGAACATCTTCTTGGAGCTTCAGATTGATTACCAAGTCAATGTCAGTTACCCCTTCCAACATTTCCCCTGATTTTATAATTAGCAGTATGGTTCTAGAGATTACAACCATTGTGTCAGTTCCTGTTATTTGTGATTAGCTTCCCAAGTCAAATAACAATCGATGGAAGGGTTTTAGGATTAGATTCTAATGATTCAAAGAAAAGTTCTCTAAAGGGAGCACATAATTCTGAGAATACTAAGCCTGCATATGAGTAATGGAACTGTATTAGTTGCTCATGACCATGGTAGGGGCGATGATGGTTCACAGATGAATCATGTAGAATGAAACTCTACCTAGGCTAGTTGACAAAGATTCTCCTATTAAACTGTTTGATGTGCCCTTTGTTGGGGTTCTAAGGGATGAGAAACTGGAATGCTCGAATTTAGTGTGCTCTGTTTTCCATTTTGGTTATGTTTTTATTCTGTTCGAAATAGAAGAAAACATGAAAACTACATCTTGGTTTACGATTCTGTGTAGTGTGATTGTTTATGAAGCAACGTATTAGTACAAATTTTCATAGGAGAAAGAAATTTTCATAGCAGCAATATTTTCATTAAAAATACATTTTTTTATTGATGAACAATTTGGCCTAGTTGATCGTCATTTCATTTCTCTATAATTAGAACATCCGAAAATCATTCTGTTATATTTTAGTGAGTGATAGATTCAACTGATAGAGAATGAAGTTGGAATATGGTGTATAATTTCATCTATAAAATTTAAAAGATTGGAAACATTTGTTTCGTTTAATATTTACATAATCTTTTGTATTTAAAATGTTTTTATAAAGCATCTTTAAGTACAAATACATGGACAATTTCTCTATATGTTTTGTAGTATCCGTGTTCTTGTAATATCATATGCTTTCTTACTAAAATATGACTATAATAGTTCAAAAACATAAATAAACATTCTTTTAAAATATTTCATCAACACTATTTAACTAACTCATTACTTCATATTATTCATATTTAATTAGATGATTTTTGGAAAACTGTATCACTCCAATCATTACAATGACCTAAATTCTCCCCAAACTTGATGCTTCTCTCAATCTCACATAGTTTAAAAAAATGTATTCATGAAAGTAATTAGGATTATCATAAGTAGTTACAATTTTGTAGGAGTGAATGTTTTTTTTCTTACTTAGCTATCATTTATAGCTTGAGTAATGATACTTCTTGCTTAAGTGACATGATTCTACGTGAACAAACTTCAATCTAAAACAATTTCTTTATCTATACATTATTCAAATTATATTCATTTTAAAAACATAACATTTGAATACCAATTTCATCACATATCTGGATGGCGCTTACATTTTCATATGTACTAGATTTACCACTTAACTATCAATGTTTAAAATACATTAAGAATCATTGTATATAAATACTTGGCAAATATAGAAAATAGAAACGTGAGACTAAATATCCTTGGTAATAACACAGGAATATATGAATGGCTAGTATATACTATGATTTTCTCTTGGTATACACATTTTGTTTCCAATTTTACACTTTTAAGTATTTTTAAATTAAAATAGTTATTTTACTAATTTTATCTTTTAAGTGATATTGTTTTAATTTAACCGTTTTTCTATTTGACTGTTCTTTTTTTAATTTTAACTATTCTCTTAAACTAAAATAATTATTTTCAATAAAAAGCTTATCTAAAAAATTAAAAATTATCTACAATAAAATTGTAAAAATTATTTAATTTTTTTATGATTATTAAATAATAATTTTATTAGAAGAGTCTACCAATACATATTAAAAGAGTTTGTCGAAACATTGATTAGACTAGTATAGGAATACACATCATACAAGTCTTTTCATACATTTTTTAGATGAATATTGCAAAAACTATTGAGTCAACAATACACATTAGACGATACTATAGATATACTAATTAGAAAAGTATGACAAAGATATATTAAACGAGTCATTCCAAGCGTTGATTAGATGAGTTTAAGAATACTTTGATTAAACAAGTTGTTGATAAATTGATCAGATTAGTCTAGCAATACACAGTAGATAAGTCATTCATATACGGATTCAACAAGTCTAACAATATGCATTAGACAAACTTTTTCATACACATATTATATGGGTGTATAAATACACATTAGACGAGTATACTCATTCACTCATTAAATTAATCTTGCAATATTCATTGGACGAGTATGTTCATACTCTAATTAAACGATTTTAGCAATACACATTAGACAAGTTTATTCATGCACTAATTAGACAAGTATTTTGTACATAAAATATAAGATAACTCATTCCATGTATTAATTAGACAAGTCTAAGAATACGCATTAGGTGAGTTTATCCATCTAGTAATTAAATGAGTCTTACATTATATATGTTTGTCCATACACTCATTAAATGAGTCCAACAATATTCATTAGACAAGTCTGTTTATACACATATTATTTGAGTCTGTTATACACATTAGATAACTTTATTCATTATCTAATTAGATGTGTCCTTTAATACACATGTGACAAATTTGTTCATACATATTAGATGAGTTTAACAATACACATTAGATGAGTGTGTCATTATATTCATTAGATGAATCTAGTATTAGATATTAAACGTACCTATAAATGCATATGCATTGATTATACAAGTTTAACAATACAATTAGACTAATATATCCATACACTAATTTGTATTTATAACAAATATACTTAATATATTTTTGCATAGTCTATTTTTTATATTTTTAGATAATTTACTCTTTATTTTTTCACATGTTATATCGTATGTATTTTTACAAAATTTACTCTTTATATATATATATATATATATATATATATATATATATATATATATATATATATATATATATATTCTTTCTAAATTTATGCGTATTCTATTCAAAATTTAATTATAAACTTGTTATTTTTCAACCTCTAAATATTTTTAATATAATACATATTTAAATATCTTTTAATATAACATATATTTATTAACATAAAAAACACACAAACAAACATCAATGCCTATGTAGGGACTTAAAATTAGTTATAGACAAAAAAAAAGTAAAAACATATGTATTGATATAATGTTACTTGAATGTGGAGTGAGTTTTGATGTTTTCTTAGGTATTACAGAGTTTTTGTTGCGGCACACTAAAATTGTTTGATGTTGTCTGTGTTTGTAATCTGGAATATGCTTCTTCTTTTTCTGGGTAATTTAAAAGAAAAAAAGTCTGCGGATGGGTAAGTAAGTGCTTGAAAATATGTGTACGTTAAAATTAGAAATAATGTGACATGCATTGACTATTAATATTTGTGATGATAAGTATTCATTTGAAATAAGGCAAATCACTTATTTTTCTTTTTTCCTGCTGAAATTTGAATCACAACAACTTCGTTCTCGTTGGATGCATCGTGCACGCCAATAACTAAAATTTGACGTTGACAAGGCTAATTAATTACCTTACACACTCTGCTACTGTGCTACTTATGCGTTACGTTCACAACCAAGAGAGATCTTCTTACGTAATAAAAATCCTTATACGCGTCATTCTATCAAAATCAGACTTCTTGCTTTATATGTGAAGGAATAAAAGTGCTCGGAAATTAAAAAATAATTCGTAATTTTCGAGTAGATGGATTATGTCTATGTTACTTTTTAGGAAAGAAATTAATTATCTATTGTGGGTTTAACGTGGATGGGTGATCCTTGTAATAACTATCGTGTTGCATCTTTTCCAAACATCAAAACAAGAATCACGATGGTGAGAAATAACAATGTTTTTTGTAAATAAATTTAAATTTATCTTTTTTATTATGGAGTGGACTGTTGATTCTTTCTAAGGTGTAGGAGTTTCTTTGGTTTGAATGTTAGTCTCCCAATAATTTGGTGAGTGCTATTCTCCCAGATTACGTTTTATCAACTGTGTAATCATTTTTCTTTCACATTACTTTATGGTTAATATTGTGGTGGAAATCTATATGTAGACTATTCATTTTCAATGTTTTGAAGGAAATCTGTTGATAAGATTGTTCATTCTTTCTAAGATATTTTTTGTCTGTTTGGTTGAATAAATACTTTTGTTTAGTTTTAGTCTTCCAAATGATGATTGGATGAAACTTAATCTCTCAAAAAACGATTTGTCAACTATTCAACCATTTTTTTCATGTAATATTTTGGAGAAGACTCACTTGTAAAATGCAGGTGAGAATAAATATGAAAACTCACTTGTGAAATGCAAGTGAGAAGAAATTTGAATACTACAATTCTATAATTTCAGTTCGCTTAGGAGCTGTTCATAACCTGAGTAAAAAACACTAATTCTACAATTCTAACTGGTAGAAGGTAACTTTTCAAAATTTGATAGGTGTAACTAGACTTCTGAAGAATAAAGAAGAAAAAATCATGAGAGCAACCAAATTCCTAAAAAATAAAGAAGATCTCCTAAAGACAAATGAAAGAAATTAGACTCTTAAGATATAGAAAAAAGAAAAGAAATTTGATGAGAGTAATCATACTCTTAAGAAATTAAGAAAATTTCTTAAAATTCAATTAGACTAATTAAACACTTAAGGAATAGAAAAAGAGAAAAATCTAATAAGAGAGACTATGTTCCTAAGGGACAAAGAAGATTCAATAGGAACAATTAGACTCTTAAAACGCACAAAGAAATTGACAGTCTTTTAAATTCGGAAGGAAACGACTAGTCTCCTATAAATTAACAGAACATTAACTCTTCTAAAGACAAATGGATAACATCCTAAGATACCTAAAAGTGATCTTCTAAGACACTCTCTATTGATGAACTCAAATCTCTCAATAAATAAACTTATGACCTATAAAGTGTTCAATGATATATAAAATAAAATAAACAACTTATCAAAGAATACATAAAATCGACTTGCAAAAAGTAAAAAGTAGTTTATGTATAATAACAAAGGAAAGAAGATACAACATTTGTAACCTTATACACTTTTAAAATAAAACTATGGAATAAGGGATTGTGTAATGTTAGGCCAATATCAATTGGGTTAATAAGCCTAATGTTAAGAGAAATAATAGGTAAATTGTTAACTTTGATAATCATAAATATGGTTACAAATAGAATGTGAGAGGGCAACAATAATAGAAATGATATTAAACTTTGATAATGATAAATGAGAAATTTTTGGAATACAAAGGATAATAAGAATTTGAGAAGCCTGAAAGGGGTAAAATGAACCCGTAAAAAAAATGGGAGGTTACGTTGTTTTTAGTGTCCTAGCTTATCGATATGGTGCTTTTTTCTAGACAAAATTATTGTAAAATTCTAATATGTATTATGCTCTTATTTATCTGAAGTGCAAAAATGGTTGGTACGGCAACTAGGATTTGTTGTTAACAAAATACGGTCATACATTCTAAAATTATTCTTTAAGCACTTCAATCTACCTACCCAGTTCCCAACTACTTCCACAGAATAATTAAATGTCGTATTAAATATTTTAATATCAAATATGAATATTGGATTACATTTTCTATATTATAGGGAAAGGGGTTTTCATATTTTATTCGTATATACATCAACTAAGAAACACTTGCTTAATAAATTTAATAACCTCAAAACTAACACGCCAAACTAACTTCCATTTTATGCACATGTTGCACATCCAAATCTCACACTAAATGTTAAATAATCACATATTATAGGTTTATTTCCTTTCTTTAATAGGTACACACAAGAATATTTAATTTATATTCATAAAATCAATTCGTAAAATAAAGATTATAAATTGATATTACTATCTATTTGATTTTGGTTTCATCCTAGACAAACAAAAAAAATAAAAAAATATCCTACATGAGCCAAATTTGTTTTTCATTACAACTAAGTACGGTATAAATTATACTTTATTAACAGTTAAGATTCACTATAAATAAGTTTATTTTATAACACGTAAATAGATACAAATCTTATTTATAAATGGATTTAATAAGATTGAATTACTTAAAGTTTATATTTTAACCTATTTTAATTTAAGTCATTTTTTTATATAATATATTAAGATATTTTACGAATATTTTTCAATAAAATATTTAATCATAAGACAATATTACTTTTATAAGAATAATATTTTATAATTATTTAATTTAACAATATTTAATAAATATTATTTTAATTTGAATACACAATAACAATCATCAGGTAAATATCACATATTTTATCTTATTATTTTTAAAATAAATGTATAGGATATCATATTCTATACACGTATAATATTTGTGTATCATATAATATAGCATATGAAGTCAATGGCTTCTTCCGCATATAATAATTAATTTAACTAATAACTTGTAAAATATAAAAAGATAGGAGTGCACGGCGATCAATTAGCAAAAAATGTAAACTAAAACATGAAGAAACTGTTGAATCTAAAAATGAAAGTACATAAGGGTATGTCACATACATGTTTAAGATATTTGAATACAAACTTTTGGATATTGACTTTATCTACCAAATTATTGACTCCCTAAAATTTTGTTTAAAATTTCTTAAACTGTTTAATTAGTCACAACACTTAGTGTATGATCTCCATTTATTACTTAGTCTCTATTAACATTTTAACTATCTGAAAAACTGTCTAAGTGACTTTCTAGCTTAATAATGAGAAACATTTTGCACTATCTTTCTCCGTACATTTCACATTAATTATTTATGATTGTCGTATCGAATAGATAGGAACTTCGTATCATTAGTTTCAATTAATTTATGCACAAAGTAATTTTAATTTAAAACATCTTTATATATCTTTTCCCAAAAGTCTATATCTATTCAACTTTCACTTTGGATTTGTACCAACAAATTTTATTTTATCTCTAATATAAAGGATAGAAATGGTAACGGGTCAGGTTAAAATTTATCCACTACAAGTCCGTTATCTGTATAGATATTTATTTTAAAAAATGCCTAGAGGTATTTTAAAATTCACTAATATATGTAGATGTTTATGAATATTAAAAAAATAGTTTATAAATGTTTAAAATAAAATTACAAAAAATAATATAAAATATTATATAAATTAAATTAAATTTAAATTAAAATATAATTTTAGTTAAATTTAACACAATAAAATATAAACTAATTTTAATTAAATTTAATTTAATAAAATATAAATTAAATTTTTATTTTTAGCAGGTAACGAATAGTATAATACCCATACTCAACTAATTTATAAGTGAGTATTAAAATATTTGTTACACGCTATCCATAAATAATAAATACCTTCAATACCAACTATCCATCGTGAATTTTATTTGCGAATATTTGTTTACTCAAGTTTTTTTTTTTCTTTTGCCTATCTCTACTAATGCCCTTATGTGATGACAAATTTCAGTCTCTCTATTTCGTATTTTGCATCCTGAATTCCTCTATCTCATACTTTCTTGAAGTTTGAGAGTCAAATAACAATTAATTTCTTTTGCACGTGATCCATTGATGCAAGTGCTATCTCTGAATTTTGTAAATGACTTTTTCCGTTGAACAAAATTTAGATACGTTTTTTTTTATTCTTTATTCAATTAATTACCATTGAAGTTTATTCTAATTATGTATATACATTTGTGCTACTAAACTTTATTATTTTAGAAGAGTGAGGAAAAAGTATATTTTTAATTAGAGAATCTAATAGCGTAAAAAAAACCTTAAAAATGCATATATAGTGTTCTTAGAAAAGATAAATTGAAAATATTTCTTATGTCCAAGTTAAAACAAAAAGAAAGCCGTAAAGAAATCTAAAATAGGAAATTGTTGTGAAGTGTACATCAATATAATCAATATGCAACGCGTGAAAACAAGAATGGGATTTTGACTAAAAAACTAAGAGATGAATTTGTTCTTCCTTTGGCTAGTGGTTCACGATATCATAAAATACTTTTCTCTACATTAGAAAACTACATCCCTTGAACTCGTTTACTGGATATGCTTTGTTTTATTTTCTTAACTAATGTTTCCAAAGTAGAAAAAACATTAATTATTTAATGTAATACCAATAAACAACAAGGTGTATGTCTTTTTCAATTACTATTTTATACGTATATATAAAAAATTAATATATATATATATATATATATATATATATATATATATATATATATATATCCATATACAGTTTTCTTACGACTAATATCTTAAGAAGAATAAAAAAATCGAAGGAAGCTACATTGGCTAGTTTTTTATTATTCTTTTAATAAAAACAAAGAAGTTGGAGTGGTAGGTGGAGAATTTTAATATTGCAAAATTTCTACAACTATTTGTAATGTAATTTGATTAGATAAATGAAGATTTGATTAGCTAATAGATTCAATCTTAAATCCAAAATTTACGAAACGTGAAATGATTGGATTCAACATAGAAGCTCAACTTTTCTACTTTCCTCGTATAGATAAATGGGTAATTTTTTTATTGTGAAAGATTTTTTTTTTCTAAATATGGTTTCTTCACACATGTGGTGATCGCCACTCACGAGGCTTAATTCGTGGAGAAAGAATATATTGTGTCTAACAAATCATAATTACATTAGAAGAAAAATTCATACATAAATAATTAATATTATTTGTAATTTTAAATAGTGAGACAATAGATTTATGATTTTTTTCTGATAAATTATTTAATTTTCTCATTTTTATTTAAATATTTAACTTTTACATCTTTACTCGTCTTAAATTTATATTTAGCAAACAAAACTTGAGTTTCACACATTCTCTTGAGCCACGAGAATTCTGATCCGATAAATTTGCAATACTTGGTTGTGCATTCTTTTTGTCTTTTTTGAAATTCTCACAAATTTTAAAAATCATATTTTTGACATACAAATTTTTTTCATTAATTCAATACTATTTTTTATTCTTTTATTCTTCTTAAAAATATAAAAAATTATTATTTTATAATCATTGTATTCTTATAATATGTTTTAAATGAATGTAAGTGAATGTAAATATGTGTTATTCTACTGTTACTTCATTTATACTCAATAATACTATCTTTTTGCTATTCTTTCCAAATATAATAAGGATTAATATATTTTAAAAAATTAATATATTATAAAACGTATGTCTATCAATATTTTAATGATACAAAATAAACTAATTAAGACTAAAAATAGAGCAGAAAATCTAAATTGATGCACCGCCGTGAACTCAAAGAAGGTGACAGTTCAACAAAACCTGTGTATGCCTTTTCCAAAGGCACCAAATTTCAAATCCATCTTCCTCTCACTGCTTTTCAACTATCGTGACATGTAAAAAGGGAACACCAAAACATTTTAAAAATCAAAAGTAAGCATGCAACGCGTACCAGATTGTACACATACACAACAACATAGAATCGCAAAAACCGTGTGAAACAATTGGTTCAACATGTCATGATTCTCCATTTACTTCAATCTCACAAGTTAACTTTGTAGGTTTAATCCATAATCTGTTCATTTTTCTTGGTTGTCAGAATTTAAGGAGTGGCATGAGTAACAGTAGAAAGTCAAAATTCATGAATATGGGAAGAATATTCAAAGCAACCAATTCATTCTCTGCACGTGGAGCGTTTGCGGCAAGCCATAATTAACCCTACACAAATTTTCAAATGAAAATCCCACGAAATACATAAGAATTTGGCTAAAGTCAAATCAGCTTGCAGCTTTTAAGGACCCACTTGGAAACAGCTTCACCGTCTCTACCAGAAACCTTTCTCTATATAAATATATGTAGAGCATCACAAGCTATAACTCAGCTAGAGCAACAACAACTTCACACACTGTAACATTTTTCGTTGCTCTTAGAGAAAGAAGTTTATAAGTACTCAAAAGAATATAGTACTGTTCGGAAAAACCAAGAAAAGATGCAGATGAAGAAGAGTGTTTGGATTGTGATGGTTATGACAGTGCTTGTGGCGTCATCACAAATCTGGTTTGTGCATGGAAGAGTCCTTCGATCAGAGACACCTTTAGGTGACGGTTGTGAGGATTTGAAAGGAGAAGCTTCGTATGTTGGAATGGCAACATTTTCTGTTTCTTCTAACAACTCCATAACTCGTCAATTTGCTCGAAGTTTGGCGTATAAACTAGCTTCTGGACCCAGCAAAAAGGGTCCTGGTCACTGATTAGTCTTCTTCCTTGCTTTTCACTCTGCTGGTTTTCTTCCACCTTCATTTCTTTCAATTTTCTTCCATTTTTTTGTTTTCGTTTTTGTTTTCACTTCCTCCACATACATTAATCAGATACATGTGTGTCTACTTTGCAGAAGCTGATTGTAAAAATAATCTGTTACACATCTCTGAATATATATATATATATATATATATATATATATATATATATATATATATATATATATATATGTTGAGAAGTTATATATATATATATATATATATACACATACTATATTTCTTTCTCTTTTTCATTTCATCACCAACTGGAAATATGCTTAAAGACACAGAGCTTATAAGAAACATTTGATTCCTACGATGTGCATAAACTATGATGCAAAGAAAACCAAAAAAAGCTCAGAATCATCGTCTATCAGTTTTAAATTTCTCTCCACTTATATATGAATTTTGTGCTATTACTGTTGAAATCTTATATATATATCATCAACGCTGTTCAAATTGCATAACATGTATATATATTATAATAACAAGCGATTGCGCAAACAAGTAAATGAACAGATGAAAAGAAAACATGTTAAGCACTTAGCTCAAAACTGGTATTAATACTAATATGAAATTTAGTCGCTGACAATTAACAGTAATAAAGTTATTAAAGGTTATAAATGTTACATAATCTCATGATTGGGACCAAAGCTATCTCGATGTATTTTTTTAATCATACATGTTACTGTGCTAATTCTATTAATTTTATAATTAATATAAAACACCTTAAAAGTTATAAGTAAAAAAAATGTTTTATGATAAACTAATGCTAGTATGTTATTTCTCTCTTTGTAGCCTTTAAAACTGATATTAACTTAAAATGATTCACATGCATATACTGAGTGATCAAAAAGGTTAATTTACTAATCTTCAAATAAGTTCTTAATACAAATGATTGTACTTTTTTTATCCTCAAAACGATGATAATATTAAAATCTTAAAGAAACTGTAAAAAGGAAACAGAAAGAAAGAGAAAGTAAAAGAGATGTTGGGATGAAGAAGTAGTGACGAAATTCTTTTTGGTTGGTATGTTTGCTAAGCAATCTAAAGTATGGTTAAAGCTTTTAGAATGTAAGTCAAAGATAAGATGAGAAAGGCAGATATGAAGGATGACATTCCTCTGCAGCCATGCTTGGAAATGTTGACCTCTCACAGCAACTTTCTTGTAGCACCAAATGAAGTCTATATAGTATTTTAATTTTCTACTCTCATCAAAAGCAATATTTAATTTTGTTTAAATGAACAATTAATGGTATTTTGTTCATAAGTGAGGCTTCTGTTTACTTAAATTTCCACAAGTAGTTTTCAAAACCTAACCGAATTTGCTTAGTCGACTAGTTAAACTTGAAAATGGTCAACTCGTGGATAACTTGGTGAAGAATAATAGTTCAAGAAACTGACAAAATCAGATATGACTGGCTACTGGTCAGCTAGTTAATTTAATTAAATTCTTAACAAAAGTAATATTTTTAAAGTGTTAATTATGTTTTTAGATACTAAACTTTCAAGCGAAATTCTATTTTCTTCCTGTCATAAACTTTTTGTACCAATTTTATTTCTATAATGTATGTTCTTTTCAACACTCAACAACGTTAAATAATTTATGATACCACAAATGACAATTTTTTTTCTTTTCGTTTGTGAACGGATGATTTTGATGAATTAGTGCTTGGTTCAGAAGGAATGACATTCGACTAATGATAAACTCTTCAGTGTTTTTATATATTCATTCATAAAGTGTAGAAATAAAATTGGTATAAAGTTTTTGACAAAAACTAATTATAATATTAGTTAAAAGTTTAGGAATTAAAAATATAGTTAATCTTTTTTTAATATATATTAAATTAAGTAAAGGAAATGAAAAAAGAATACACTTGAGGATTTTCGCCCACAAATTTTATCTACAATTATGAGAAATCAAGTCATTTTAGGTACATAAAACTGTATAATTTGACACATTTCTGTTTTGTATCCAATTATTGGATTAAACTCAACTTCCTGTGATCAAATATCTTTGGAGAGTTTGTTTTAGGTATAAATTTTCTTTTTCAGGAATCAAGTTCCCTATTGTCATAGATATATTAGTTGTTGAATTTTAGAAAATTTATGATTTACTTAAATATTTTAGAAATAAAAGTGAAAAATAAAATGCAATAAAAGTACAATGAAGATGATAAGTAATTAACTTAAAAAATTTTAATTGTTGTAACTATATGATTAAACCCTAAATTTAAAAATATTAGAGTGTTGAAAATGTTTTTAAAACATATGAATGTATATTTTTATAGGTAGGATCCTATGCACCTTAGTTGAAACATGAAGTAGATCGAGGTTGACAATCTTAAATAACAGAAGAATGATAGAGACTAAAATGTTCTCTTCCTGATTTATACATAAACAACTACAACATTCAAGCTCTTGTGTTTCCCGTAAGTATCAATTTTGTATTTTGATTCCCATCTTGATGAAAAATTCCTCTTTGCAAGACACAAAATGAGAAAAAACTTATTAATTAATTAACATTTTTTTTTTCAAACATAAACTAAGTGTCTTTAGAAAAATTTGTCAACTCCTTCATGCTTGAAAACAAGAAGACTCAAAAAAATTACAAAAAGGGTGATTAACTCACTAAATCAATCTCTCTTAATCCTTGAGGTTATGTTAATCTTTCTAATGGAAAATGCTAAGTGGTTCACAAGAAAAAGAAAGTGAAAAATTCCCTTTTTGCGACAACTTTTTATTTCATTTCCAATTAGTTGAAAACATATCATGCAACAGTGTTTTCAGGAAAGGTTGTTCCTAACATTGCACAAATACCAATACCAATACCAATGCCAGTTGATACCTTTTTTCATCTTGCACCCAATTGTCAAAGTTACCCACGTGTAAGTGTGTTAATATACATGACTTCAGTCCTAGCAATAGTTTTCAATCCTACCAAACTGATCCTTTTGTTTCAAATAAGTGGTACTATCAGATTCAAATATCACAAGTTTGACAGGTTAGTTTACTGAACATTTCACATAAAGAAGCATAGTTTTCAATGCTACAAACGTTACCGACAGCTTTATTATGCATCCAATTGATTCCAACCTTAATCAAACAAGGAATGCAATGAAATTGAACATCGTAATCGTGGTATTAATTAATAATCAACGTAGGTAATGAATGAGCATATTCAAGGTCAAAGAGTGGCTGTGGCAGCATGTGAATGAGTTAGTAACATGAGGGTAGGAAAATGTTCAGAGTCCAAATCGCAAACATGCTCACACCACAGTCCAAATTCTTGGCTGCCCTTGTCAAAAGTGGTCCATGAATTAAGAAGAACACCCATCTCTCCTATCTCAACATTCACTTTGCTTGTAAACATGTCCTCATGCAGACAACAAAATAGGATTTTGTTGTTTTATTTTTTCTTAAAATTGAGTTTTCTGTTCTCCTATTTTCCCACCTTGGACCAAAGTATGAGGAGTAAAAAAGACTCCAATTTTTAACTACACTTTGTTTAAAAATATTGATTCAATCGCATACGCTGGATAGACACGTTGATATATTTAAAATTTCACTTGACATAATGTTTCGGATGTGAGGTGGAGAATCACAATTAACACTCTTTCACACTTTTCTGTCAATCCTCTAACGTTATTTTATGTCTCCGTTACGAAGTTATTCTCAATTTTGCGCCTCCAAACTTCTAACTGAGCGGATAGGTACCTGAAAAAGGCAATTACACGCTCAAGTCAGTAATATATGTCTCATCAATTAGCATAGTAAAGTTTTAAATTCGCAACAAAGTCTGATCAATTAGCATAGTAAAGTTTTAAATTTGCAACAAATGTAATCACCTATCTTCTTATCTTACTTCTGTATTTATAGGTTTTAAAATGAGTTTTTAATTAGAGCTGACCTAATCACGACTCAAAAGTCAATAAGTATATTTTATCTGTAAATATGTTGAATTTGTAATTGTGGTGCTTAGAAGTAGAACTACCGATCGAGAAGGTGTCCTATTTATATAAACTTAAGATTAAAGACTATCTTCCTCCGACAGGACACATAGATTTTATGTTATTTTACTATTTTACATTCCACAAAACATTATAGAAACCCAAGTGGTTCCCCAAAATATGACAAATCTTGATAGAATTTACAGCCACTAATTCATTCATGGAAGAACATTCATACTTTTGACGATAATCCATAAAACTATTTCACAATTAACTATATTAATATTTTTATAATATTGTTTCTATTTTTAAAATTAAAAATATTAATATATCTATATATATTAAATAAAATTGTGAAGTGAGTTATTTGTCGGAAAAGGTTCTCAAAAGATAATTTTTTTTTTCATTGAAACGGACAATATGAGAGAGTTTATAATTTTTTGTAACTCTACGAAGGCCCACTGGTTAATTATAACCCAGTTGGACCAAGTTGACACACGTTTTAAATGGGCCAGCTTAGAACAATTAATGTGACAGATTGGTCTGCTCCAATCTTTATCTTCTAAAAAAGAGGCTAATATGACTAAAAACTTTAACTCTTTTTTTTCATGTGAGTTGGTCTCAAAATCAACCAGAATGTTTTTCGAAGCAGTCAAATAGGCATGCAGAGCAATCCTGAAACAATGATCTATGTGCTCAACCAAGCAATAGTCAGCGTGTGCATCGTTACCTCATTTATGATGCATTATATCTTGGAACTTTTTCTTCAAGTTCACGTGATATTAACCAAAGAATGTCTAACACAACAATAATGTGAAACTTATTCTTCACATAGACTGTCACCACAACACACCATAAATGAAATTCAAAACTTGAAACAGCCAGTCCATGATACTATCAAAGAAGAATACATTAATGTCACTGAGCAAACGAACACGCTGTGAATAACGCACTAACACTATGTCCCTGTCACTCTGATCTTCACAACTAGGAAAGCTAAAACCTCACAAGGATAAAACCATTGTGCAGACATGGATACAATTAGTTAATCAGTATGCAAAATGGAGCACCTTTCATCTTAAATCACAAGTGTGCAGAGGTATGCATATGTTAGTCCAAGATTGCTGCTTAAGTAAAAGCTTGGGCACAGGTTACAGAAACAAAGAGATGACCTTAAATAAGATATCAATCAGCACATAATCCAATGAAGAAATTATTGATCCAGTTGCTATGATAACAAATGATTGGCATCATCAACTCTTGTGGGGCTGAATGAACAAAAGCAGCACCATTGTTGTCACCACTCGTTTTTGCACTTCAATCCTGAATTGCCATAGACTTGAAAATCCTTGACCGCATTGTAGAATAGGAATTGTGTACTTGTGTATTTGTTTGTCTTTGTGGTTAGAAACTATTTTCTGAAATTTGTTGCTATTAGAATTATTGGATCGTTTGAGGGATGAGACAGGTACCCATAGTATAAGTATTTGATGACTTTTAACATTAGCTTTGACTCATTTGATATAAAAGCTTTATGCTTTGTCAGGGAAATTCTATTTCAGTTTTGATTCTCATTTTTAATTTCTAACATAAAGTTACGAATGTTTTTAACATATCAATCAATCTTCATAGTGGCATCTTTTTCATCTCTCACATTTTCTACTTTTTTATGACTGAATTTGTAGGAATCGATTAGTTTATCCGCATCCGTGATTCGTTATTTAACACTTTTACCCTAAACTTCTCTGATCATGACAGAAAATTCACAGAAATATAACATTCACAGGGTATATATAATAAAGATTCAGACAATGTACATCCTAACTAATGGGGAAGTAGACAGAAGAAAACTCACTCGGCACAAAAGAGCGAAACCAGCATCACTATCATACCATTACTAATCATCACTGCTATATCTCTAAGCTAAGTCACCAACAAATAGTTTCAATCGAGAACAAATATCTTGCAAACTCTATTCTTATCACAAGACAAGCAAACATCGGAAAATTGATGGATTATTAAGAAAAAAATGCAGTTCCTTAAATTCTTCAAGTGTTGTTGTTCAATAAATTTTGGAAACAGTGGTTAGAAACAGCGGTAGCACACACAATCGAGATAAAATTCTAACTCTGATAAAGGCCGAATGGAAATATATCTAAATTTATCTTTACTGTTATTACCATAAGTTGATGCAACAAAAGCATGCCTACACTCAAAAGAGACTATAAAGTTAGAAAAGTGAAAAATTTTCATACGAATCCGAATAAGCCAGAGCAAGTAATTTTACATCCGCGGATCTTCCACTTCTACAATCTCGCAGAACAAAGGTTATTCGGAGACGACAGTGGCGACGCCCTCTACGGCGGAGGTCTTGACAGTGTCGAGCATGCGCTTGCTGATCTCCTTGGAGTAGAGCTGGAGGGTCTTAATGCCATCGGCGGAGGTCGCGGCGGAGAAGGCTTCCCCCTCGATCTGGTGAGCGGCGGCGGAGGCTTCGTCGGATGAGAGAGTGCCGTAGCCTTCGGAGAGTACGGAGGAGGTGGTGAGGGTCTCGATGAGGCGGTTGACGATGGCATCGCGGGTGCGCATGGTGATGGGCCATATGG
The DNA here is from genome assembly GCF_016808095.1 of Vigna angularis. NCBI lineage: Eukaryota > Viridiplantae > Streptophyta > Magnoliopsida > Fabales > Fabaceae > Vigna > Vigna angularis. The sequence goes on along the minus strand of NC_068976.1, from coordinate 15,049,723 downwards.
TGAAGGAAAGAGCTGCGGAGGGGTCTGGCTGCGGCGGAGCCTCCGCTTGCGGTGGAGTGGAGGGTTGGTCCGGTGTGGTTTCGGTGTTTGACATAGTAACGACGAAAAGGGGAATATGGGATTTTGAGTTTGTGGAAGAATAGTGGTTTTAAAGGGTTTGAAAAACAAAGGGAGGAAGAGAAAGAGACAGAAAGTGTGACGTTTGTTGTGTTTTTGTTTAAGGAATGGGATGTTTCGACAAACAATGCGTTGCCTTGTAAGTGAGATCTATTGGTGGGGGATCTTTGAAAACTACAACATTAATGCATTTTTTCAAAATATTTTCTTCTTTTCTTATCATTTTCATTTCTAATTTTATTAATTTAATAAACTAAAATGTTTTTTTATGGACCTTCTTAATTCAACTATTAATCTATATTTTATACATAATTATTTGTTAAAAATTCATAATTGAAAGGAAAAAAGTAAGCCCGAAAACTATAATCCGATTTAGAATAGTTTACGAAATTCTATCTCAATTTTAACTCGCATTGGTTTACTTCAATGGGCCTAGCTTAATCAACTCCATCGGCCTTATTTTATAATATTGTTATTTGAACCTCCTGGATTTATTAGTATACATCCTTTTTTGTTTCATAAAATAATCCTTTTCGGGGAAGTAATTTTGGAAGGGTTAAAGATTATAACTTTCTGAGAAAAAAAATGAATATTCCAAAAGATACCTTTTGGAAGAGTTAAAAACGACTCACTCAAATCAAATATCAAGAAAAACAATTAATTCATTTAGTTTTGTTAATTTTTTTTTAAATCTTCCATTTTTATCCATATTAGTCATTATTAAATCAATTAATTGCAAGTTACCGCTACCAATTCTCTTTAATTGTAAAATAAAACGTGTGATTTAAAAAGAATTAAGAGAATATGAAAAGTTGAAAGATGGAGAGTCAAATAAATGATCAGTGTCACTTTGACATTTTTTAAATGTTATGACTCATTAGCTTTGTTTTTAAGAATTTGGTTTTAAAAAATGTTTTTTAACAATTTCTTTTTGACAATTTTGACAACCTACTTATGGTGACTTATGATTGATTCATTTTAAATACTTTTAAAAAATATATTCAAACGAATCAATAGAAGAATGACATGTGATTGTTACGAGAAAATTGGTATGAAAAAGTTGTTAATTTATTATGGTCATTTGTCTTTTAATGCGTTTACGTAGAAAAGGTGTTTTGGTTAGAACCAAATATTATAAATACAAAAAGAAAATGTGGGTCAATGGACATGGCTTGTGCTCATGTTGCAGGAAGTGAAACGCACTTGTGAATTTTAGTACTCACGCCTTTGGAATGCAACGATTCATGTTAGAACACCTGAGTTCAAAATCATACCTTTTGAGCTTGAAGAAATCACGCCATTGTTTCCTTAACCTTTTAGGACTTTAACAAACTTTTATGTGTAAAAGGACATGTTTGCTTTCGTGTTTACTCGGGAAGACATGTGTAAAAGGCAGTCTTTGGATGCGTATGTTTTCTTTTTCGGTTATAAATTGTCATATTATCGGTTTTATTAATAATGGCAAGTTGGATTTATTATTATGATGTCACACAAAATGTAAAGTGAAAGTTTGTGAGAATTAGTGTAGAATTGGATTTATGTGATAGATTAAAAAAATTTACTTCTAAATCTACTCTTACCTATCTCCAAAATCCAATCAAATAAACAACAAAAAATTTACCTTCAAATCCTCTCAAATTCATTCAATCATTTTCTTCCAAATTTATTCAAGTGAACAAGAGTTAAGTGGTTTATCTTGTTTCACCTTGTTGGTTTGATTTGGTATTGTAAAAAATGATAGGTTAGGGTTTTCAATATGTGATTTGTGTAAAAGTAGTATCTTTAAATGTTTTACGTAAACAATGAATCTAAGTTTTACCTGGAATGAAAATATAAAAAATATATATTAAAATAAAGATTCATTAATTTATTATTTTAAAATTTTAATAAAAAATATTGTTAATATCTTATACGAGTGTGCTCAAGTCTCATTAATATTCTTTTCTCCAATAAATATTATCCCTGTAGTGTAAGTCATAAAAATGGTATTTGTTTTTCCAATATCCAAATCTTAGTGTTGTGTATGGGGACTTCAACCAAAATAATTTTCATTGAAATTGTAGTTGGGTAGGATAACTTCTGTTAAAATAATATAAGTAGAGAAATCGTATTTAAGTATAACGACTTTAGTTAAGAGTTCAAATAATTAATAAATAAGAAATCGTATTTGCTTACGACAAAAAGCAAAATCATATTTCAAATTCATCTTTTATTATTATTAAAGTCGTGTATAACGATTTCATTTGTTCTATTTTTTTTCCTTGAGGTTTTCTTTTTAGTTTATTTTCAGAAGTCGTGATATTACTACACGACCTTTTTTTTTACTTTTGAAATGAGCATGATTGCATTCTGTTTTATGTTTTCATTTATTTATTTTAATTTGTAGACTTTTTCTATTTTTCTTTCATCTATACGACTTTTTCTGTTTTTTTTTTCAAATATTGTCCTTACCTTTTTTTTAATATTTACATCACCTTAATTAATAGAATTGAGAATCTATATTAACTAATTTAAAAATCTAACACAATAATTAAATGAAAATTAATCCTTATATAAATGATGAAAAATTCTACTTTAGAAAATAATGAAATCAACTTACTTTTATTATTATTATTTTTTCTAATTGTAATTTTTTTATTTTTTTATTATTTATTTATTTATTCTTTTATTAATTTTGTTTATTTTTATCTTCTTATTATTATTGTAGTTGACTAAACGTATAGATTTTATTAGACTTAATTTGTTAAAAACTAATTTTGTGTGATTAGAAAATGATTTAAAATCAATTTTACCTGACTATTACTTTAAATATATTAAAATTGTTATAAGTTAATACTTTTAATTTTATCACGTGAATGATAACGTTACCATATACTTCATAGATTGTTATTTATATTATTATTTATGGATTCTTTCTTGAATTGGATAAATATAAATGACATGATCTAATTATTTTGTTAATTTTGGATTAATCTTTTTTTCTTTAGTTTGATTATGATATGCTAATTCAACTCTCTCATCGACATGAATTTATAAATTTGGATAAAAAAACATGTCCGATTTAGATGATCGAGATTGATTTAGATGATGGATATGCATTTGAATAGATATAATGTGTATACTGACATGACCGACATGTATTCAATCGGTACAATCTACATATAACACAACATTGCTAACAAATATAAACAACATTGCTAACAAATATAAACACACCTTAAATCTTGTAACCATTGCATGAGGGAGTTAGATTCACCCTTGAATTCCCAACAGATATGACCAAATTATGGGACAAAAACACCCAAAATTGAACCGTTTCATATTCCTAGTACATGGATGAAAGAAGTGATGCACTTACAAAAACCCTTATATACTATTATCATAGTCACTGTTCGTCAGAGAGTGGTAGCAATTCTGTTTTCTGGCCGAGTACCTGAATCTTAGCTACACTTGCAGCACTGTTTATGATGTCGATGGGAATACAATAAAGCAAAACAATATTCTTATTTAGTACTTTTCTTTCACTTTCCCTCTCTTTCAATCATTCAATCTTTTCACTCTTCTTCTTTTCTGCATATATATAATTTTGACAACTATACAGATGTTGGTTACCCTCTGCTATGTAAAAATACACTTCATTTAAAACTAAGGGTTTGTTTAATACGAGTGAATTGATTCTGCATGATTTATATTTTGAAAGATGCACTCAACCTGTAACATTGAAAAGTTGGAAAAGGTTTTGTCTTTATTATCAGTATCCATGAAAAGGCCAACATTTTTTTTAAAAATGTATGGTATTTTCATCAAAACGAAATAAGTGAAAGAAACAAAACGCGTTGGCTAGCAGTACTCAGTATCTCACGCTAGGAACCCCCGACACCACTCAGACAAGTATTTTCCATCATTTCATGGTGTCAAGTTAGAAGAGAAATTGGGCATCGATGCTTTAAAGAAAAAGAAAAAGAAAAAAGGAGAGACAAAACCGAAAAAGAACAAAAGAAAAAAGACACTGTAAAAATTACTGTATGTCCAAAAAATTTACATCTCCTGTATAGATTGCAATACAACATATGAGAAAACAAAGTACCGACTCAAGAAGAACAAGCTAAGATTGGCTTCATTTTCGAGAGACAAAAACATTCCTTCCCTAGGTTTCCATAAGAACTCCATCATATATATATAGTTGACACAAGGCCTGGAAAAATTTGAATCTGCTTACAATACTTGTACACATTGAAACCAACCTGAAACCTGAATTTCAATGTGCTCGTTTTGCAACCTTGACTCTCTCAAGAAACATAAGCAAACAAGACACGGTGACTCAGCGGTTGTGGAGAGGATCCGAAGCATTGGGAACCTTTCTCTTCTGTGGGAAGTAAACGCCAAAGGGGTATCGTGGACGGTGGTGTTGGTCGAGGTTTTGTTGGTTCTGAGGCATGGTGTGAGAGTGATGGAAGCGGTGATCAACGAGAAGTGAAGGGTGTTGGTTTTGAGCGGAGACTTGGAGTGCGAGGAGGAGGAAAACCATGAAGCTCTTGAACCCTCCAAGAAGAGAACAGTGGTGAAAGAGCATGGTTTGGTGTGGTGGGTGTAGAAAAGATGCATAGATTACTGCATATATTGGGTGAAGCTGGAAAAAGGTTGGAGGAATGGAAGGAAGGTAAAGGACAGCTGATGATGATGATGAATGGTCTGAGATGAGAGAAAAAGGCAATAGGCTTTGTTTGAAGGGAAAAAGGTGGTGCAGTGTTTTCAGGAGAACATTATTTTCTTCACAACAGTTAATTCTTATTATAATGATTTTTCTTTGTTTATTAATAAACGTGGTAGAATGAGGTTGAGTTGAGACAGCCCTGTCCTGATAAAGACATGTAGGACTCAGAAGGAAAAACACAGCAAGACAAAAGTAACATAATTTTTATTTGTTTTCAAAAGGGTGTTTTATTAACGATGATACAGCGATGAAATTTGTAAGTAACAGAAACCCATATTTACAGTTGTGAGATTATTGTCTCGACACTGGGAGATGTGACATCTGAAGTGTAAATTATTGTTGAAGTTTGTTAGATTAAAAATAGATTACTGCATAGGTTTTGATAATGGTGAGAGTGGAAAGAAGGAGGCACATGTTACGAGGGACTTTTGCTTTAAGATATTCTGTGTGCTTCACGAGGAGTCTTTTTCTCTAACGTTGCTTTGCTGCTTCTGATTTTCTTTCTGGCTTTGAGTCCCCAAAATAAGGTCAGTTCTCCAAAGTGCAATTTCTATGGCCTATGCATCTCATGGATTGAAATTTTGGCTCTTGTGCTTTTCTTTACTTCCTTGTCACTTCTGCTATGGGCAGGACCCAGTAATCCACTCTTTCCAACCTAATATCACCTACTTCTTCTCTTCAACATTCAGGTCCCTTTTGCCCTACCTTTTTCATCTTCCAAAAAACCTTACACTTTGAAATTTCATTTCTTTTTTTTCAGTATAATATATAGTACCGACATCATTCCGGCTTACTGCATAGGAATCATACTGAATTAAGCCAACCATTATCATGGCCTGTATTTAAGAATAGTAATATATCAATGTAATATGTTATGATGCAAACTTTATTATAGTAAATAGAGATATATTTCTAAAATAAACACATAGTAATTAGATATATAAAAGGATGAGTAATGGTAACATAGTACCACGACACACTTTTTATTTGATATATAATATAAAGATAAAATAATTGTAAGAATGTAATTTTTTGTATTTTTAAAAAAGATAAAAGAATATAAAGTAAGAAAGAATAACATTAAATGAATGTAAAAGTTTTATTTGTGTCAAAATATTACTTTTTAAAAAAATTGCTTATTAACTCAGTTGAGCGTGTTTAAAATAAATTATTTAAAATACAGTAAAAATATTGAAATAATTTAAAAAGTTTTACCGTGTTATTTTTTAATTTAATGTTTGGTTTCTTTTATATGAATAATAATAGCTGATTATTGTCTAAATTTATTATATTTATTACGAGAGATATTTCTTTGATATTGTGATTTGTATATCTTCATAATAACAATTATTTAAATGTTTTAGTAACAGAATTAATCATTTAAATAGACGCAAACGTTCTATAAATTTAGATCAATTCGATTTATTACGTGAAAATAACCTTGACCAACTCGAATTTCTAGTAAGTTATAACACTAGAAAATATTTTTTAAGATTTTTTGTTATGGTTAATTTTGTCAGTGAACCACGATCATTGCTACAATACAAAAAATCGGTGATGAGGTTATTTATTATTCTTTAAGAACAGTAATATATTTATAAAGTATAATGTATAATTTAATAATACAACTTTTTAAGGACTAACAGTACAACTTTATTTAACGTAAAAGCTACACTGTGTGGCATATGGGGAAGGGGTTCTGGTCTGGTCTCTGAAGATGGCTCAAAAACCAACATAATCGTTTTTATATTCAAAATTACTTTCTCCACCTGATGCTTTTGGTCTATCCATCTACTGATTATGTCTTTCTGTGTTAGAGAAAAAGAAAGAAAAAAAAATAGAAATTTTTTTTTTAATTGAAATCGTATTCACCCAACTTACTATAGTTCTATTTTAATTGAATCCCATAAAGTAGATAAGGTGAAGGGTGAAAAAAAAAAGGAAAAAACATCTTTAATTTTTTATCAGGTTTAAATTTTATTTTAATTAAAATCCCATTAGTTGATAATGATAGGTGGTGGTGTCTAAATTATCTGGATTTTAATGGCACTAATTTTTAATTAGATTGTATTCACAGGACATGTGATAAGGTAGAATTTTAATTACATTAAACTTTAATTAGGGTAGAAATTAAAAGGTGAATTTTAATTAAATTAATTTTTAATTAGGTAGCATTGGACTGAGTTAAATTTTTCATTACATTAAATTTTAAATAGATTTAGATTGAATCGTTCACTTCTTCATTTAATCTATTTTATGATTTTGTTTGATTATCTCAGTAATTTCACTATATCACAATTATAGATTAAATTTGAATCAAAATAGAATATAAAATTTAATTTAAATAATAAATTTAACTGTGATTATGAGTATCGATCTTATCATTAATCAAATTGATTGGAATACTAATCCTACCGTTGAATCATTCATTATTCGGTTTATATTAAAAAATAAAAATATAGCATATAAGTTAAGCACAAACATAAAAATGTACCAGTTGTGCCCGATTTATTCTATGGAGTCGTGTGTTGTGCTTTCAGTTTGTGGAATTAATCTATCTTCTTGAGATTGTTGGAGGTCATGATATATGGAAAACAACCAAAAAATTTAACAAGTTAACACTATACGGATATTATAACAAAAGAAGGAAATTAACTCATCATAAAGGGTCCAAGACCCATATCACATAAAGAGCTTCCTGGGGAGAGAACGGGAGTCCATCATCAGCATAAAAGAAGTTTTTTCTGATTAGATTTTCTTATTCCAACTTTAAAAAATTACATTTTAAGTTCCTTGTAGGAAGTCGCATATAACATGAAAAGTCACTTCTCCTTCTCAACTACAAGGGATACTCATCCTATCTTCACATTTGGTGGGTACAAAAGTGGTGAAAGAACAATGTAGGCATTGGGATCAAATTTAGCGTTTGAGCATAAGATTCAGAATGTTTGAATACATACCCAACAGTTTAGATGCAGTTGAGTAGGTGTGAGGTTTAATTAACGTAACATGTCCATTTGAAACTCATTGAAAGATACTCTCATAAATGATCATTAAGTAGACAAATACACATATAAAAGATGTCTCAAATAAAATCTTTTGAGTGATTCTTTCTGCACCTCACAGCCTTCGTCCTACACCTCCAAAATACATTTTAATTCCAAGTATACCCTTGTCACAGTCAACGAGAATATTTTGGATTTTTAAAAAGTTGACTGAAGTTCTGCCGCATCTCAAACTCAAACTCAAACTCTACACCCCCTTTCAAAATCACTCCTCCCTCTTTTTGTCTCCCTCCTACTCTGCCATTCTTCTCTCCCCCGTATCCTCTACCACCGCCCTCCCTCTTGTGCTAACGTTCGTCCGTTCAGGTTAGTACCCTTCGTGCATCTGTTTTGTTTCCTGTCATACATGCATGTGCTTAGTTGGGGTATTCAGTTCGTGTTCGTCGCCGCACGCTGCTTAAACGCACGCTGCTTAAACGCCGTTCGTCACAGACTTTCGCAGTTGGAAGTGCGGTGGAGAGAAACCGCATTTCGATCTGCGGAAAGCGGCCAGACTAACCGCACATGGAAGTGCGTTAGTTGTTGCCGGATTTCAAATTGCGTTAGGTTTTTGAAAGGTTTTTTAATTCTTATTATTAGGTTAGTATATTTATTTTATTAGGTTTTATTTTTATTAGCTTAGTATAATAAATTTAATTTTTTATGTTAGTATTTAAATAAAATGTTTTTTTTAATATATTTTGAATTATTTTATTTGTTTGTTAAATTTTGTTGAATTTTTTATTTTTGAACATATTATTATTTTCGTAATATATTATTTATTATGTATTTAATTTTATTTAAGTTTTTTTATTTTTTATGAAATTGAAATAATTATTAAATTGTTTATTGAATTAAATAATATAAAAAACATGAAAGAAAAAAAAGCATGAAATAAAGAAAAAAAAAGAATGGAGAAAAAAGATATAACAAACGCACTTCATTAATTAAGTTTTGACTTTTTATTAAATGAAGGGTAAAAAAGTAAAATTGGGGGTGGAGGATGAAGGTAGTGAGGTGCAGGAAGAATGACTCAAACCTTTTTTACCATGGCATATCTACTTGTTCCCTTTACAAACTCAGAGATTGATGGCACTATCTTTAATGTCGTCATTAAATACATATGACTGTTTGACCCAATGACACAAATCCCAACTCTAGCAAAAGTGAGTTTCATAATTGCAAATCTCGTAAGATACCCAGTCATAACCTAGCACAACTAGAAGGTTCAGCTCGTTCCCTAGGTTAGAAAAATTGACTTCAATTTCTACGATTGAATATTCCTCGTAAAATCATCAAAGACTTTGCCTTTATTCTTTTCCTCAATATGTATACATGTGGCTGCACTAATGACGACCACAACGATGCATCATCAGCATATTTCTGACCATCCTTACCAGAAGACTCCTCAAACGAAGAAAGGTGAATGGTTGACATTACTACCTTTAGTAAGAAAGCGAATGATGAAGAAAAGGCATTCGAATAAAAAAGTGAAAATGATAGGTCAACCCACCCTTTTTTAAAGAAGTGGGTGATATACTCGCATCGAAAAAGATCCAAGGTTTCATATTCTTTAACAAGTGCAAAGTTTGAAGCGTCCTAACTATTGCTCTTAATCGTCATAATCTAGCTTGAACGGTTGATGTGGAAGATAGTTGACACAAAATATCAAGCTGCCAAAACATAAATCATTTCGCAACTCTTCAATTATATGCGAGTTTGGAAGACCTATGTATAATATGTCTCATCCGGTTAACGTTTAAACAATGAACACTTCAATCAACTAAACAAGTGATTTCTCGTACAATTAATCAAACAGCCAAAATGTTATTTTTACATGAAAGATCCAACAGTCAAGAAAAAACAATTTGATGAAAAAAAAATCATTCTAATTAATTACCTAATCAAAATTAATGAAATTTGAAGTATAAATTACTCATTAATTATATATTATTATCTTTACTTTTGAAAACAAATTAACTTTAGGGTCAAATTTTGACAAGTACCGAAATGTTGACAAATAGAAATTGGAACAGAAATATCGGTTTCAGATATGGAAGCAATATTATTCATAGTTGAATCTCAATAACGTTCAAGTTATCGTGATTTTGGAGTCTAAAAATCCAAACGGTATTGTAATAAAAGAATTAATACATAAAATAAAAGTCTCATTGACCAGAAAAAGATACATAAACAAAAATTAACATCATCGAGTAACATGGTTAAATATAAAAAATAAAATTTAGACTTGGTTAAGTTTGAATATAAAATAAGTTTCCATTGCATGGGTTATTGGCAATGACATGCAAACGCAATTACTGGAACGTTGCAGAGTGTTTTGAAAGTAAGGATTTGTTTAGAGTGAAAAGAAATAATGAATGTAAGTGATGTTTGGTAAAAAGTTGTGGAGGTTTTGAGTGGTCATGTCATGCGGGAGAGACCAATGAAGAAAGAGGGTTCAGCAAAATGTCTGAATGAGTGGCTTGATTTTGGATATTAAAACCCAAAGGATATTCCTGTGTTAGACACTTTGATTTTCTGTTTTTGTTTTCTCTTCCCAAAGCAATGTTTCTCAGCTAAACAATTATTGTGCAAATAAATTCACAGCAACCTTACAAAGTTACCACTCTTTTGCTTATCTGTCTCCCTCTCTTCTGTCTTAATCGCAGGTTTTGGATCTATTCTCATCCTATGTCTACCCTATTACCACTCACTATGTTTTTTTTTATTCTACACTGTTGGGCGGACCCACCATTTAAGAAAATTGGTATAAGAATTAGTCACTTGGTTGCTTCTAATTGTAGCATTTTTTAAGTATTTGTGTTATATTGGGACAGGTACTCTTGTTGTGATCAATTCTGTCACATATGTTGTTCTTTTAAATCATGCATTTGTTTTCATTTGTATCATGTAATCCTGTTGGATCTTGGTTAAGTTTGGTTTGTTGCAATTTTTTATTTTATTTTGCCTGTGAATAAGTTTTAATTCTTTAAATCATGCATTTCTTTCGTTTCTGAATTTTCATTTCTTGTAAATTAAATGGCACTAAGAAATATTAGGTTTATCCCTTCCTAAAATTAAAATCTTGCTTGCACATTTTGTTTGAGTCTTGATTGAGAAATTAAAAGTACTATAGAAATGATTATAGGATGCATTAACATAAATATATAATAGTGTTATTTAATGCATCTTCAACTTTTGATTTGTTGTTACAAGTGTCTGGAATTTAGGTTTGTGCTCTATTAACAATATTTACATGTCATTAACCTGTAACATAATTGAATTTGTTCACTTGTTCAATCATTTTAATCATGAAAAAAAATATTGAAAAACTGACAGTTCAACTTGCCAGTCACCTAATGATGAAAATCGAAACTCCTCATATAATTGATGTTTTTCAAGAGAAAATCATCGTAAAAATGCAACACCATTAAAATAAGTCTAACTTACACGTAAGAAATTGATATAATCTGACTTAAAATCTTGTTGAAAAGTCATTACTCAAAAGATATTAATGAGGTGCAAAAAGAAATATTATTGAAAAGTCGGATAAAAGCCATTTTTGACATACACTATTTTACAAGATATTATGGAAAACAATGCTTGATAAATTACACATTTTTTTTATCTACTATAATAATTAACCTAAGAAGTCAAAGTAATCAGAATCCACATGTGGGCCAACAAAATATTTAGTCTCAATAGGGTGAATTGCATTTTTCTCTTTAGCCTTTTTAATTTACTTAAATACTTTTCTCACTCCTGTTAGGGAGCAAGTTCAATAATTTTTAGTACACACAAATATCTGAATCAAACTCTTGTTACATTTTTTTTTTCCTTTGTTTCATGTGTTTCTGTGTAAGAACATCAGAATTTAATAATTTGTCAAGGCTGCATGGTAAACAAATTAGAATAAAATATATCTTAGTTGATTTTATTCCCCACGTTTTAAGAATGTTAATTTTGATCATTATATTTTGTTTGTGTGAATGATTTCATTCATGCTCAATTCATAATGAAAAGCAAGAAAGTAAGAAATGATAATCAGAGAGGCCAAGACTTAAATTTCAAGAAAGTAAGAATGTGGCTCTGAAATGTAAGAAATAATAACTTATTTCTATTAAACTGTCGCAAAATTATAAGATAAATAAACAACATTTTAAGAAAAATATAAGGTATACCAAATAGTCAAATGTACTAAGACTTGGAAAGTCACTTACTAATACCATTACTGTAAGTCGTGTTCAGACACGTTATTGCAAGAGTAATGAAAACAATGATGCTCCAATGCAAATCAATGGTGTTCGCATTGGCGCAATTTGCAGCAGATCCTCTTCCAAAATACCCGCTCCAGATATTTTATGATGACACACTACACTGCACAACCTTTGTTATAATGGAATCTTTTCTGGTTGTGCAATCGAGGCAATCAACTAGTAGAGGTAACACAATTGCGGCCACCATGGCCACACTTATCTACTACACAACCACCTCCAAAAAGAGGGAGCCTCAGTTTCACTAACCACGATGCTAGAGAAAGAAATTAAGATAGAATAAAAGAGAAAAGGTTAAGCACAAACCACCAGTTATATTCTATCACAGATGTTTGATTCAGACAGCACAATCAGAAAAAATGGCTCATGTGAGTACGGATGAAAAATTGATTTCTGAACATCATAGATTGCACATCTGATAACGGAACTACAATGAAAACGTATAGAAATTTCCTATACATAGAATCTGCAAATCATTCAATGACCTCTTACAAAGAATTTCAATTGGCAAAAATAGAACCTAATTCTGAACTAATGGGGTTATCACATTTCATACAAGCTCGATCAGAGTCAGTGAGGCCAGCATAGATACATTGTCAATGCATTTACGAAAAGCACCTTCCTAAGCATATCAGCAAGTGCCACAGAAAGGGTGAACACCTTCCTGCCAACAGTTGAAAAGAAAGTCGGAGCAAGAATAGCCAAGTCTGAAATGCCTAACAATCTGATCCTGAAAATTCAAAAAAAGAAAGGGGTATCTCGGGAGGAGATGGTGTTGTTGCCACACATTTGAACTGTACAAAAACACCAAATGCAACGGGAATCAGCGTATTTATCCAACATGACAGGTAGACTGAAATTGACATTTAAGGTAAAAAATAGCTACTGAAAAATAGTGTAAAATAGTACCTTATGCTGTTTGTATTTCTCTCTCACAGCTTGCAAAGAAGGCCCCCTCCTACTGAGGTATAAATCATGTATGTTTAGAACACATTCCTTGAAGTCAGCGGGTTTATATCTAGTGAGCTGATGGAGTGCCGAATTCTGTTAAAAAAACAATTCAGTAACATCCCCTACAATCAACATTGGATTTGAAATACACATTTAAAAAGGATTACCCAAGGATGTGTCTTTGATCTTAACATAAATCTTGCTAAGAATACAACAGATGCTGCCACCAAAGATGGCACAAACTTTACACAATTATAATCCAATAAACTGAGCTCAGCAAGGTAGCAGCTAAGGAAATCAAACTGGAGATCAGAAGTCTGCACAATGGAACAAGCTTATTAGCCAAATGATGAAAGCAATGTTATTAGAGCAAACTAGTCATAGAGTTAGTCAAAGAACTAGGTCAATGCTGATCTGGAAAGTCATGGATTGACTGCATAAAAAATAAATATTAAATTTTAAAAAATTATATTTATATTAAAGATATACATTATATAATATTAAGTACTAAATTTCCGAGAGCTGTATTAGTTGAGAAAATTTTGAACTTCTAATGTGGAATAACAGTTGTTATGACGATACAGAGACAACAGTGTTCATTTTTATGCAAGCCTAAGTTAGTAGGTTGTTTAGTACACCAAAAATGGAACTCAATAGTCAAGACAACACAGGTGCCTGGAAGGAGATGTTCCACAATGGAATCAATGCAGAAAAGGTCTGTTGCTGTGTAAAACACAAGCGGACCAGCCAAGTGAAATAACCAATTGTACTGGTTTAAGACAGGTCAGTTTGGTTTTAATAACACTAAATGAAAGTCCACATTTTTCACTCAAGGAATTAGAATGTGTCAGTGTTATGTTATCAATCGCACATTGCAGCAAATGGTTGACAGAAATATTTGCAATATTATACAGGAGAGAGCATCACTGGCACACATGAGAAGTCACGTATAGCAGTTTAAAATCAAGTTACCAAATAGAGATCAAAAACCATGTATTGTAAAGCTAATTCTTGAACCCTAAATAATAATTCATGTTAAATCACAAAATTCAAAAAAGCAATGAAAAATAAAATAACAAAATAAAAAAATTAAGTAAAGATATGATCACAAGTGTTTTTTCAAATCTTTTCCATTTTACAATTTAAGTTAATAATTCCATGAGAATTGATGAAACAAATGTAGAAAAAGTCAAAATAAATTTTTCAAATTGATTAATTCACATATTGCAAGATACAGAGTCATTTGATATTCTTCGTATATGAATCCTTATACGTGGTTAAATTATATATACAAGCAATATTTAAATCATAAATATATTAAATAACAATTATCAAGTGTAAAAAAATTAAAATGTATGCAAATAAAAAGAAAATCCATAAAATGGACATAAAACTAACTAAAATGTTTGACTGGCCAAAGACTCCCTAAAAATGTGAAGAGAAAGAACTTGTTCTACAATCACAACAAGCATTGCGGCTGCAATTGCGGACAGAGTCATAATCACAAATCTACAAATTTACCAAAACAAATAGCACTTATGGCCTACTGAACTGAGTAACTGAGTCTTTTCTTGGCAATTCACCAAATAGAGTTAATTGATTCTTATAAAACTACTTCCATGTTCATGAATAAGCTTTAACAAACGGCTCAAAATAAGAGTTAACTTACATCAATGCCCTCTTGACCAACTCTACAGAACCTCCTGCAACCACGACAAAGAGTAAAGAGTGAACCAAAAAGCCAAGATAAAACAACTAAAACAAGATAAACCAATGCAACAACATCATATAACCAGCAAAGAAAAACACACCTCAAGAATGTCTTCACCGTTGGACCACCCAATTCAAACCTCAAAGCTTTCAATATTTCGGCTTCCATATTCACAACCTTCACCAAAAAATTGCAAAAATCAGTGCAATCCAAACCTAAAACATGCAGTAATACAAGCAACAAACGAAACACAATAACCACCTCTTCCTTAGAGTATGTATTATCCGTAATGTAACAAAAGTCCTCCACCTCAGGTGGTTTAATCTCTTCATATTTCCTATTTTCAAAAACAATAAAAAAAAACAAATTAACTGACAAATAACACAAAACAGTGAACAAAGTACATGTATAAGAATGGGGGGAAACTCACGATGCGATAAGCATTGCAGCAACCCCAAGTAACTGCAATCTCTGTCTGGACAATACATTCAATGATAAAAACCTATCTATATAAGCCACGCAAAAATATAACGTGTCTGAAACCAATTTATACTCTTCCGCAACCTCAACCAACCAATCCACCAGAACCCCACGCATGTTAGCATTCACGTCCTTCTGAACTTTCTGAATATAATCCGGCAACGGTCTCTTACTAGGAAGAACCTGAGCCAGAGTCACAAAAAATAAAAATAAAACCCTCACTCACACCATTCCCAAAACGACACAGTTTCAACCACCAGAAAAGGGAAAACAATAAAACCCTAGTACCTCCATTCCACAAAGGTACTCGTATATATCCGAAACATACGGCCCACAAAGTTGCGGGTCACTCCTCTCCTCGACTTTCTCCGGTGTGGCAACCGTCGGCACCGGTTTCTGGAGTTTGATTTTTTTCCGTGGTTGAGTATCTGAAACAGCAACTGCGGCGGCGTCTGAGACATTAGTGAGGTCTCCCAAAACAACGCGCTTCTTCTTGGCGTTTCCCTGCATTTGGCATATGGCAGCTGCGGCTCTTTTCTTGGCCTCGCGCTGAGGGCGCGTGGTGCTGGTGTTGTTCTCTGAGGCTGTTGCCATTGGAGATTAGAAGAAGAAGAGAACAAAGAAGAAGAGGAATGAAAAGAGCTTTTTAAGAAGTGAAATTAGCAGTGTTGTTGGAATTGGCGTTGGGTTAGTTTGAAATTTTTGCGGTAGGTTTTGTTCCCGCTGTTCATTTTGGGATTTTTTTTCAGAAACCGTGCGCAATTGCTACATTTCGCACTCTCTCATTGCGCGATTCTGCTTCTTGGATTCTTTCTTTCTTCATTCTCCTTTTAAATTATTAATTATTTTTTATCTTTCTCTTTTTCTTTAATTTTTGTTTTCCCTCTCTTTTTTATCTTTATTTTTCACACTTTTTCAACTTTGAACACCCGGGCTGTTCCTGTGCGGTTAAATATTTAACCAAATTTCAAACTTATTACCACTGTAAAAGGAAAATATTAAAAAAATAAAGAAATGACAACAAATTAAAAAAAAATCAACAATTTAATGTCTCTTTATAATTTAGGTAAAACTTAAATGTTAGCGCCATTGAAGATGAATGTGACTCTTAAATTCAATATAAATAAAATAAAAATTAACATTAATAATTTAATATTTCCTTATTTGTGTTATAGGAATAAATATTTTGATGTTGTTCAAGATTTATTAAAATTATCAATTGATGATGATAGATAAAATAAAATAAGACACAAAATCAACCATTGAATATTTTTTTAACTTGAAATATTTTAAAGTTGTAAAAGATTTAGTTAAAACTCATTATTTTGTTTCTTATTTTAAAAAACTGTGGAGAGAAAATGTAAATTATAAACTGTTGTTAAGCTTTTTACTATTGCGTACTTGTCTAATATAGGAATTCCTGACATTTTATGAAACAAAGTTATATTAATTAGATTTTTATATTTAATTTTTGAAACAAAAACATTGGGAACAATCAAATTTTAATTATAAAGAGATGATTCCAACAAAAAATATTTTTCTACTTCTTTAGTGTGTAGAAACATTAATAAATATGAGAACTAAATCAAGTGTTTAACTTTTTCTATTTAATAAATATCTCAATTCTTATCTTTCCTAGTGTCATCGAAAGTTCTAAAATGTAATTTGGCTTTAAGAAACATAAATAATATAAGAATTCAAAAGTTGAACTTATTTTTAGCTATTAAGATATATTCATCCATTCTTCTATAATGTATATTCTACAATGTACATTTTGTTTCTTTATCTTTTTCCGAGAAACATGAATAAATATAAAATTGAATGACGAGTTAATTTTTTTCTTTCTTTCTTCATCCATTCTTTTTCACTTACAACGGATCTTTGTTTACTCGGTTGTTTTTTTGTTTGATTTTTTTATATTTGTATTAAAAAAATAATATCATTATTATTATTTTTAAATAAATAATTTATTTAAATAATTATAGTTAAAGGTTATAATTAAGTATAGTTAAAAATATTATATTTGAATAAAAAATGTAATAACTTGAAAAGATTAAATAACTAATCAGGGATATTTTTTATAAAAACATTAATAAAATAAATAATATAATTTTAATATTAATTTTTTATGTTAAAATAATATATTATAGAAAATAAAACTAATAATACTAATTCTAATAATAATAATAAATTATACTAATATAATATAATATCAATACTAATAATAGAAACAATAACACAAATAACCATAATAACCTTATATATTTGTTTATATTATATTGTAATGGAAGATAAAAAGATAAATTAATAAAACAAAAATAGAAAATAATTGCAAGTAATTGTATAATGATCTTATAGAAAATAAAAGAAAAATGTATGTATAAAATAAAAGTAAAAAGTATGTCTATTGTGAAATATGAATAATCCGTAAAAAAAACGTGAAAAAATATATTAGATGACCTCCTCTACCTTTTTTATATGGGAAAACTTCTTTTTATAAATCTTTTTAGTAAACTATTATAGCCTGTGTATTTTATAAAATGTTGGATTGTAGTTTCATCAAAAGTTCATGATTTAATGTTGGCATATTTTTGTTGTTGTAAGTATGAATGGATGTGTAAGTCAGTATTTATCTCTTTTTTGTATTTTTTTTCTTACTCAAAATATTATATTGAGACTATATATATATATATATATATATATATATATATATATATATATATATATATATATATATATATAATACATTATATATATATATAATACATTGATAAATAGTACATGAGTATATTCTTTGTGAATATTATATTTGTTAAATGATATTGCATTTATATATTTTCACTAACTTTCAGAAATTGATCTTTGTTTTTTTATCAAAAAAATAATAATTATAATAAAATAAAAAGACAAAAAAAATGTATATGCTATTACAAAGGAAAAAAAATAAGAGTGATAATGTTTTTTTACACACTGTGATATAAATATTAAATAATTTATAAGATTTGTCTCTTGTAAATCTTACAAAATTTCGTGTAGGCACTCTCTCACTCATTCAAAATGGTTGATTGATTGTTCTAAGAATGTCTCCAGACAACTTCTTAATTTGTTTTTGTGTTCTTGTTTCACTTTTTGTCATAAAGATGCAAAGTACTTTGTAATGGAAACAAGTTAGATCATTCAAAATCCTGATGTTCTTAATCGATTAGGTTATTTCTTTAATCGATTAGACCTAACTCTCTGTCTTAATCGATTAGGTTATTTCCTTAATCGATTAAAATAAACAGTGCAGCCCTGTTATGCTTCTATCATGCTTTAATTGATTATAAGCATTACTTAATTGATTAATACAACTAGATTTATGCACATTTGATCTTCTAGCAATTAAGACTATTCCATACATGAATTATACATCTAAGACTCCATGCTATATGATTTTAATTTTATTCTAACAATTTTATCACTTAAGAAAAAACATTTTACATAGTTTATCATCAAAATTACTTTTACCATACTCAAGAAAGCTCATCCTCTCAACAATTTAAATACTTTATTTGAGTTTAGTTTGGTTTAGGGTGGTTCTAAAGTGCTAAACCTTTGGTGTCCTTTTGTTATAGTTCAAAATATTTGCAACTAGAATAATCATGTTTTTGGGTATTTATATAAACTTATTGATAAGTATGAAAAATACATGTTTTCAGACTTATTAATTAACTCAAAATTTGTATTTATTGATGAAATAATGTGTTTTCCTCGTTGAAAAGTTGTAATTAGAAGTAGGAAAGTGTGTAGTAAATTGTACAGGAATTTATACATCAAAGTAGAGTGCTATTAGATGTTTCTCGCTAAGCCAACATTAAATCGCTCAGCTAAATAGAGTTTTATTCGCTCAGCGCACCAGCACATCTCGCTGAGCGAATAAAGGACAATTAAAGATATGCTGTAGTTGAATATTCGCTAGGCGCATAAAGAGTTGTGCTTAGCGAATTAGTTATTTTTTCAATTGCCTTCTAAAGTGGGAAATAGAAAGAAAGGAGAGAAGTTTCGGACACAGGAAAGAAACGAAAATATCTTAGAAACTTTAGGAGACTACTTCAAGGCATCAAGACACCATTGTTGTAAGGGATTGCTTAGGAGTAGTTAAAATTTTCTTTCGTTGGAATTGGATGTAATGAACTCACTCTTATGTAATTGTCCTATTCAATATATCGTTGTTATTTCATATGCTCTTTCTTGAATTTACTATCATTGTATAAAAATATAATGTTATTTGAATGTTTCTGATTACTCGAAAGTAACTTTGAACATGGACATAGATAGAGCACCTAAGTGATTTGGGATCTAGGGATAGACTCAATAACTTGGTCATTCTTAGCATCAGACTTAATGCAAATTGTATGTTAAATTGACTAGGGGGTTAA
Source organism: Vigna angularis (assembly GCF_016808095.1). Taxonomy (NCBI): domain Eukaryota; kingdom Viridiplantae; phylum Streptophyta; class Magnoliopsida; order Fabales; family Fabaceae; genus Vigna; species Vigna angularis. The sequence continues at coordinate 15,030,014 of NC_068976.1, read as the reverse complement.
CAATTTGATATATTAACTTAGAACTAGTTGCTAAGGAATTATGACTAGTATGCTTTTATGTGAATGTTTGAATGAAATAATGATATTTTGTACAGAGTTTTATCTTCATATGATTCATGAACTCAATTCCAACAAAGTTTCTTTTAAATATAATTCCTTACACACCAACTGTTTGATAAAATACCAAAAAGAGTTTCTTGTGTTGTTTTGTGCATTTTGATGTCTAATTGAGCTATAAAAGGAAGAATTGTCATGTGTTGCACAAGTCCTTTGGGAGAAATATATTTTTACTTATTCACTGTATTACTTGGAACGATTTGGTATACTTGCCAAAAAGTTATCACTTATACCTTTTATGCTAGTTATTGAGGGCTTAGACACACCTTTCGTTTAGATATAAAAGCGATGTGTTTCTTTTTTTCATCTCATGACCTGGTTCTCTTTTTGTGTATATAGGTCTATGAAATAATTTGATAGCATTTGTGAATAGCACTTTACTAAGCATTTTATCATATAATATTACATCATCTAACATTTGAAAATGATTATCTTAATAAGACTTTGTAGTCAAAAGTTTTTATTCTGAAAACAAGAGAAATGATTTATTTATACTTTTAGATATTTCAATTGATGGTTTTAAATTTATCTATCAAGCTATTAAGCTTGATGTTTAGTTGCTTATTTTGTATATGATTTTTTTAATGAATCCACAAATTCAAGTTTTTTGGTAATTTGCTAAAAGAAAATGTTGTTTTCTCTTTGACTTTGGATAACCTTTCAAAGAATATAGAATTGGTTAAACATAATTTTTATGTTTTCATTTTCTTTTGCAATGGACAATTCATATTGGTAAGTAAGTTGAGTTTTATCTTTTCATCTCAGAGAAAATAATGATGAAAGTATTTGGTGTTTACGTGATTCATTTAAAAGCACAAACTTTCAAATATTCTTCTTCTAAAAGGAAACATAAGAGAATATTATGAACTCTTAAATTTAGCAAGTAATTTTGCTATTGGTATATAATTAGTTTTTTCATGATGTTCATCGTGTTTATATAACAGGACTCAAACAAGGGCATCATATATTGATTCCAATTTGAATTTCTTTTTCCTATGCAAAGGAGGTATGTTCATGACTTGTCTTTTATTTTTCATTGTGCTCAATATTTACCATCTTAGTTTTGCAATGAACTAACCATAAGAAGTTAGGTATGATACTAACTAAAAGAACATGTAGTTTTAAAAAGGGAATATTTGAATAAACTTATAAAAAACAATTGAAAAACTTTTAGTAAGATAGACACTGTATCTGACTTGTCTAATGATTTTTCGAAAAGATATTCACAAATTTGTATAAAAGTTTTTTTAAAATGAGAAAGTCAAAAGTAAATCAAACATAAGATAAAAGATAATAACGAAAATCAATTTTTATATTGGTACAACCCAAACTTAGGCTACATTTGATATTCCTTTGGAAACGTTAAAAGGTTACACTAATAAACAATATTACAAGTATTATCACAATCACTTTAACTTACACAAATACATAAAAAGTAATCATGACTATCTAAATATACAACATCTCTATAAGCTAAGTACACTAAGTATTTTCAAACTATATGCTCATATATCCTTAAGACCAAATATATAATGTCTCTTCAAGTCAAATACACAATCTATTTATACAATATAAGTTGTTTTGGAAACAATATTCACTTTCAACATATAACTTGTTATAGAGACTTAACTTTATTTAAGTGAAAGACATACAAAGATAAAGGATATCTCTTTATATGTTGCTTAAGAGATTAATTAGATCCAAGCACTCGAAGCTTTTTTGTTGTTCATGTAAATGTCACTCATTGTATACATAATCCTTAGTCTTTTTCTACACATGAAAACTTTATTAATAGATATTGAAACAATATTTAACTTGCATGCTTTATAAGATCTTCTGTCATTTTTATCTAGAGTCCATAGTTTATTGTAGAACAAAGAGATCCATAAATCACTCTCTTTATCTTTGTCATGTTTATGTTTTTGTTAAAAAACCCTATCGAGAAAACTATTGATAAATGGTACTTTAGTTAGAATCTTCTGTGAGAAGCATTCTTGGTCAATTTTATAATCATTAAATGACATTACATCTTAAAGGTATGTCTTGTGTTGAGTACTTGAAACTTATGTCTAATCTACATGTCTCACATTTAAATTTTCATCCATGTGTAGTACTTAGTCTTCATCTTAGAGACTATTATTGTATGACACTTAAACTTCCTTTAACAATTTTAAATTCTTTTAGTTTCATAACATTTTGTCCGATGTTACTTGTATATTTTCGATGTTGGTATATTTTGCTTTTGAGACTCATTTGATCTTCGTAGCACTTACATTTTGTGATTTATTTTCATTTGATACTTTGTCATATGTGTCTTCATCAAATTCATAAATGAATTTGGTGACTTGGGCTTTTTGTCAAAGCAAATGAGAATGAGTTTATGTATAGTTTAATGTGTAATGTGTCTATGTATATGTACTGAGTTTGTCTAATTAATTGCATCCTGGATGTGGTGTTCTAAGCAAGTTTTGTATTACATAAACATGTCTTTTAAGCTTTTTGTTCATTTTTTGCAATACATATTTCACATTAAATAGTTTTGTTTATTATGATCAAAATAAAAGCATCATTAATATGAATATTATACTAAAAATTTATATTTACCATCGTTAAAATTGTTTATTCCGAAAAAATGTGGACAAAGTTTAGTACAATCTTAAAAGAGATAATATTAGCTCTAATTATAATTTTCCTTAATTTATATAATTTGTTTAATGAACATTTTAGTGGTTAAAATAATAATAAAAACATAAAAATATAAAAAATTAAGCATAAATTTTAAAAAATAAGAGAAGGAAAAAATAAGAAGATTTATCTCATAGAAAAAAAGTTGTTCTTTTGGTAAATAGAAATTTATCATTTCAGCAAGAGGATTGCTCTTTTTATTTAATTTTATTCTCGGATTGATTTCTTCAATTGAATATTGAAATAAACTTGTTATGAGGAAGACTTTAACCTACAAATTAAGAAGCATGTATTATTATTACTTTCTTTCTGATTTCATTAAATTGAAGAATCACATAATATTGTTGGTGAGGAATGTTTTAAACTTATCCAAAGCATTGATCCAATGATGAAGTTGGACTTCATTGATAGATTCCATTACGGAGACTTCTCCCTGCACCTCCAAAATGTTTCTCCATACACCTCCAAACTTTCTTTTAATGTCAAAACTACCCTTCGGAGAAGGGTAAAATTTTTAATTACGTAGTAACACCCTTCCATTACGTGGTAACAACCTTCACTGCACAACTACAATTTTTTGCATTACTTTGTACACCCAACAAGTAATTTATGGTAGCTTCAAAATTTCAACATGGAACATTCAAAAGAATAAAGAAAGCATTGATCCAAAGTACACATTCCGAAAAGTAATAAAACCGTCTCCAAAGCTTGCAATTTGAATTTTTTTTTATCACTCCAGAGTTAATGTTTTAAATTCTTTTATTTTTGTTGTTGTTTTGAAGTAGACAATCAGGAAGTACTTTTTTTAATTATTTTAAATTGAGTATTCTTACATTCTTGTAATAATATTTACCAATTTTGGATAACGCGTTCAAGAATAGGAGAATGCATTTTAAAATCTTTCTTCCATAATATCCATTTTCTTATAATGCCAAAAGATTTTGTGAAGAGATGCATAAACAAATTATACACTTTCAAAAATCGATTGCCCAAATTATGATCTCAATCTCCAATTATCCACCGATTTCTTCTGTATTAGAAGAAATAAGTTATTATGGTTTTATTTTTCTATAATGATTAGGAGAAATCAGGACTTATTGTGCCCTCATTTTTGTACAGAATATTATGGAGAAATCAACAATTCCTTTGCTTTAACATTTTAATTTTTTTGATTTCGTAAGTTAGAAAGTTTCGTCAAATTATTTGGTCTAAAGCTTCATCAAGTTAGCAAATTTAATAATTTGACTAGGTTACATGATACAAAAAATTAGAATAAAATGCTGAAACCAAGTTCAAAACATAAAACCAAGTTTAATTACCCTGTTCCAACCTGTAATATATTCTAAAAGAAAACTTCCTGTCAAAGCCACAGATTTTTCATGATCACTGTACTTGCACAACTGAGTGTCACAACATCTCTCTACTGCGGTGATGTCTGTAATTCCACCATGGCATTCAAGACATGACTAATTCAGCAAACACTCTTTTAATATACAAACATTTGTTATAATGGAATCTTTACTGGTTGTGCAATTGAGGGAACCAACTAGTACGAGTAACAAATTTGTGGACACCATGGCCAAACCTTTATCTAGAGCACAGCCACCTCCGAACAGTGGCAGCCTCAGTTTCACCACCCCACTGCCATAGCGTGCTATTAACATAGACAGAAGGTTAAGCACAAATGACCGGTTATATTCTATCACAGATCCTTGGTGCAGACAACACAGACAATCTCAGAAAATGACTGATAAAAGAGAAGTAGAAATCCATCACCTGTTTACTGATGAAAAATTGATTTCTGAATGTCAAGAATTATACATCTTAGAATGGAACTACAGTGAGCACGCATAGAACTTCCCTATACATAGAAATAGCAAATCCTTCAAGGAATCTTACAAAGAACTTCTAATAGCCGAAAACACTAATTCCCAACATATGGGGTTTATCACCTTTTTATACAAGGTTGATAACAAAAAGCACCTCCCTAAACATAAGCAAGTGCAACTGAAATTGTGAAACTCTTGTCGTTAGTGTTAGTGTTAGGAAATACGCTTCTGCCAAATCACAATTGTCTACGAATCTACCCTTGAAAACTCAAAAAAAGACAGGGGTATATCGGGAGGAGATGGTGCTGTTGCCACACATTTGAACTGTACCAAAACATCCAATGCAACTCGAATCAGCATATTTCTCCAATGTGACAAAGAGAATGAAAATTAAGAGTTAAAAAAAATGACTTCAAAAATATTACATCCTTTAAATAATGTGGTAGCGGGAAAAGTGTAAAACATTACCTTATGCTGTTTGTATTTCTCTCTCACACCTTGCAAAGAAGGCCCCCTCCTTCTGAGGTACAAGTCATGTAACTTTAGAATACATTCCTTCAAGTCAGCGGGTTTATATGTAGTGAGTTGGTGGAGGGCCGAATTCTGTAAAGAAATAATTTAGCAACAGCCTCCACAATCCACAGGGATTTCAAATACACATTTAAAAAAAAATACTCAGGAAAAAACTACCCAGGGATGTGTCTTTGTGCTTAGCATAAATCTTGCTAAGAATACAACAGATGCTGCCACCAAAGATGGTAAAAACTTTACACAGTAATAATCCAACAAACTGAGTTCTGCAAGGTAGCAGCTAAGGAACTCAAACTGGAGAGCAGAAGTCTGCACAGCGAGATAAGCTTAATAACTAAATGATGAATGTAGCTGATCTGTTAAGTCATTGGTTGGAAAATATTAACCACTAAATGTTAAATTCATAAATTTTTTATTAATTTGAAACATACACGTATATAATATGTTATGTACTTATGTTCAAAAAGTTGCATTAGTTGAGCAATTTTCAACCTCCGAGACAGCAGTGCAGGTTTAATGTTTTAACAAAATAAAATTAAAACGAAAAGTTACAGTTTTAACAAAATCAAATTATATAAATTAATAGAGTAGCAGCAGCTGTCAGGTTGTCAGGAGGCTGGTGATCACAGTAAAATACGAGCAGATCAGCCAGGTGAAATAACCAATTCTAATGGTTGATCGATTTTTTACTGTACCAACTACATAACCAATACAACTGGTCAACCAGGCCGGCTATAGTTCCCGTTTCGGGTTAGACACGGCCCGGTTTAAATGGAACATTTTTCACAGACAATAAATCAAAATGTTTCTGTGCCAGTCTTATCAATAGCATGAGGTGGTAGAAAGCAATAATTTGCTCCACCGAAGAGCAGAGTGGGTCACAGGCAAATAACATAAGTCATATGCATAGCAGTATATGAAATCAGGTTCCGAAATCAAGATTCAATCAGTGAATTGTAAAGCTAATTTTTGAATCATCAATCATAATTTGTATTCATTTAGATTGTATATAGCATTAAATGCAATAAATTTCAAATAGAAGTAAATAAAGCAACTTAACAAACAATCACTTTTATTAAAGAAAATTATTATTTATACCAAAGTGGGGAAGCTGCTTTTTTCCAGAAGAATAGAAGTGAAGCAATAAAATATCCAAATAGAATGAATGCATGAATGAGTTGGTAACAAAATAAATTAGCAGAGTAATAAACTCAAATAGTATATGTTCAAAAGAGTTTTTTCAAATCTTTTTTCGTTTAACAATTTAAAGTTTATACAACTTTCAAACTTCTACAAGAGAATTGATGAAACAAAAAAAAAATGATTTAAGAAATTACAATTTTTTTAGTAGTGTATAATATCAATAATACTCCATTCACACATTGCAAGATACAAAAGTGATTTAATATTCTTATTATCATATGAATCTTGATTGACACTTAAATTATACATGCGTAAAAGCAAAAATTTAAATCATGAATATAAAACAATTATATTTGTAAAAAATAAGTTGCTTACAAATTAAAATAAAAAATAAAAATATCATAAAATAGGCATAATACTAACTAATTTAATTGGTCAAAGACTAGCTGTGGAATACAAGAGAATCAAGAACTCGTTCTGCAACCACAACACCATTGCGTACATTACAGATAAAATCTAAGAAAATGATTTCCAAAATTCTATTGAATTGAGCAACTGAGAAAAATTCTTTTCTTGGCAATTCACCTAATATAGAGTCAGTTGCTGCTAATAAAATCACTTTTAAGCCTGTGAGTAAGCTTTAACAAATGGGTAGAAACAGGAGCTAACTTACATCAACACCCTCTTGACCAACTCCACAGAATCTCCTGCAACAACCGCAAAGCATACAGACTGAACCAAAAAGCCAGGAAAAAACAACAAAAACAACACCATTGAATGCAACGAAGCCATAGGATCATCAAAGAAACACACCTCAAGAATGTCCCCACGGTAGGAGCACCCAATTCAAATTTCAACGCCGTCAATATATCGGCTTCCATATTCAAAACCTTCATCACCAAAAAATAGAAAAAATCAGCAAAACCCAGAGTCAAAGAGAGCAGTAACACCAACAACAAATGAAACACAAGAACCACCTCTTCCTTAGAGTATGTATTATCCGTAATGTAACAAAAGTCCTCCACCTCGGGTGGCTTAACCTCTTCATATTTCCTATTTGCAAAAGTAACAAAAACAAAATGACTGAAAAACTCATCAACCACAACACAAAACTCACATCCAGATTTCATGTACTGGAGAAACTCACGAAGCAACGAGCATTGCAGCAACCCCAAGCAACTGCAATCTCTGTCTGGACAGTACCTTCAACGATAAAAACCTATCTATATAAGCCACACAAAAGTATAACGTATCCGAAACCAGCCCATACTCTTCTGCCACCTCAATCAACCAATCCACCAGAACACCGCGCATGTTTCCATCCACGTCGTTCTGAACCTTCTGAACATAATCCGGGATCGGTCTCAAACGAGGAGCAACCTGAGCCAGAAAAAGAAACCCTCACGTCATTCCCAAAACGACACAGTTTCAAATATCAGAAAAACTAAATACGAATAGCCCTAGTAGTACCTCCAATCCGCAAAGGTACTGGTATATGTCAGAACTGTATGGGCCACAGAGTTGAGGGTCGCTTCTTTCATCGACATTCTTGAGTTTAACCTTTTTCCGTTTCGGAGATTCCGAAACGACAACGGCGCTTGAGACATTCGTGAGGTCTCCCAAAACGACGCGCTTATTCTTGGCATTACCGAGCAACTGGCATATGGCAGCTGCGGCTCTCTTCTTCGCCTTGCTCTGGGGACGCGTGGTGTTGGTGTTGGTGTTCTTCTCTGTGGGCGATGCCATTCTGAGACAGAGACAAAGAAAACGTTTTTCTTTTTCAACCTTTTTCTTTAATTTTTGAGGAATATTCAAGATTTCACCAAAATTATGAATTAATATCACTGGTGATTTTTTTTTTTTAAATCTATATCCTTGTTATAAAATGATAATTTTTTTAGTAATTAATTTGATGGTATTTCATAACTAAACATTTGAAGAAAAATAAATAACTAAAAGATGTACTCGTTTAAATAAATTTCATTTTCCTAAATAGTAATGAATAAATTAATATAAAATTTAATTCTAAGTTATAACATCAATGTTGCTTGAAATCATCGTAAACAGAGGAGATTTTTACTTTCAATCTTTCTTTCTGGTGTAAATAATACATGTTTCGACTGGATCGGTGGGGACCCTGTAAAAACACACAAATTTATTGTCGAAGACGAACGGGCGGGCGGCGAAGATACATGGACCGGGCGGACACTGCTGAATCCTACAAACCGGAGCAAGCTGCACTGGCGGGCGGCACCAAGATGGACGATCGTTGTTCCACGCTCCGAACCGGGCGGACGTCCTCTAATCCAGACGCTCGCTCTCTGCTCCAAGCCGGGCGGACGTCCTCCAATCCGGACGCTCGCTCTCTTCTCCAAGCCGGGCGGACGTCCTCCTAACCGGACGCTCGCTCTCTGCTCCAAGCCGGGGGGCCGGGTACCTGCTAAAGGCACTCCGACGCTCAAGTCAGTAATATGACAGAGCGTTCTATAATGCATGCATGTGTTGCGTTCTAAGCAATCTCTCCAGAAATCATACCTGAGACCTTTATTTATACTGATTGTAAATGAGCTTTTACCTTTTGGGGGCCTGGGAACGGCCCAATAATGCCTTAATCTTTATTTAGGACTTTAATGTGTCATTAGCATTTAACCGTGTAATCAGCAAAGTGCGTCGGTTGGGAATGATGGTCGGCCAGGGATGTTACCCTAGGTGGGCGTCCAACTCTTGGGCGGACGTCAAATCCTTGGGCGGACGTCCAATCCTTGGGCGAACGTCCAGCTTTTGGGCGAACGTCTCATCTTGGGCGAACGTCCCATCTTGGGCGAACGTCCCATCTTGGGCGAACGTCCCATCTTGGGCGAACGTCCCATCTTGGGCGAACGTCCCATCTTGGGCGAACGTCCCATTTTGGGCGGACGTCCAGCTCTTGGGCGAACGTCCAGCTCTTGGGCGAACGTCCGCTCCTTGGGCGGACGTCCAGCTCTAGGGCGGACGTCCAATCCTTGGGCGAACGTCTCATCTTGGGCGAACGTCCCATCTTGGGCGGACGCGTGATTCTGGAATGGCTGGACGTTCGGTCCAGATTATTGGGCGGACGCGCCAACCTTGGGCGGACGTCCACTTCTCAAATGGGCGTCAAACCTTGGGCCACTCGTTCGGTCCAGCTTCCGGGGCGGACATTTTACCTTGCGCGGACGTCAAGTCTCGGGCGGACGTTCTACTTTGGGTAGACGTCCACTATCAGTATATATGGCACCGTCTATGTGGGCGTCCTTCCGTACGGCGTCCTGCACTCCCTGGTACAATACACAAAACCTAAAATCATATGCCATAATTTGAAAACTTCAAATATCCTACTTGACAGAGTATTGAAATTTTAGCATGTTCTGGATTTTCTGTTATGGTTGAAAAAATTATGGATTTGGAGTTTATTATTGAGTTGCTTCGTTGGATGTTCTTTGTAGCACTATAATGTCAAACTTTAGATTCCTTTGTTTTATGACAAACTCACGTGCACGAGAAGATGAGACCATATGTAATTTTGAAGTTGAAAGAAGTTATATCTTCTATTGCTAATATGTTTTTATCCATTTAATTTCTTCTCTAAATTACTAGGATTAATGTTAACATGCTACTAATTCTTAATGTTAACATGTAAATTACTAGGATTAATGTTAATATGCTTACTAATTTATTAGCTAATATTGTTAACATATAAAACTACAATTTTCTTTAAGTTTTAAGGAAATGATTTTAAATTTATTATTTGTTTGGGGTTGAGATGTCCTATTAATTTTTTTTAATCTTTTTATTTGTTTGATATGATAACAAATTCTTTAATAATAAAGACGATGGTCTACAAAGACTCAGCACTCAAATAAGTAATTCAGTTAGATAACAAAATATAATAAAAATGAATAATCAAATTTATCTTGTGAACAATGTAATATTTTATGAATCTTCATCTAAATGAACCTGTTAAGCCTAGAATACTTAGGATTTCTTAATTTGGGCAATAATCTCCTGATTTCTTTAATTATGTTTTTTAATCATGATTGAGATTATGTCTTTCACAATGACATAATCTCAATCTTGTTTCGTACACTATTACTTTTTTAATGATAATTAACTCGATAGATCATGAACAATTTTTCCTGATAATTGATTTACAAGTTATTGTTGTTAATTTCAAAATTAGTTATTATTTGAATCAAGTTAATGAATTTATTTACAAATATTGAAATTAGTAAGTATTAAATATAAACCTATTAGATATGTACTTAGTAGGGAATTTTTGTGTGTTACCTACAAATTTTAACAATATGCAATTCTTCATTTTGTTGTGAAATAATTTTTTTAAACGAGAGATTTTGAAATGTCTATCACTATTTATGTATTCAAATTCCTTGTTAACAAAATAAAATTATAAATCCTGCTCTATAGTTTATTAATTATATCCTTTAATAATTTTGTGTTTAAACATCAATCTTCTTTTTCATATGATAATTATGAATTACAATTTTTTATTTCCATATTACGGATGATGTTTAATAAAAATAGTTAACATCTTCATAAAAAGTACACAGAACTTTATAAATTAATAAAAAAAACATATTTCAATTATTACAAGAAAATCACATATTATTAACGGTCAATTATTTGTTGGTAATAACAAAAATCTATTGGTAAATTATGTTTATTGATGAATTATTGACAAGTAGAAATCTTATCATAGGAGATTCTTCTTTATCTCCGTTACGCCATTCCAAGAGACAATGACAATCGAGACATGCATTTTGGCCAACATGTCCAAGGATTAATAAACTTTTTTGCATATGGGCGACTAGGTGTACCTCACGGAGGATCAATCTCCATCACCAATTTCTTCATTACAATCCAATAATATGTGACATCAAGCAACTGAGTCACAGATATACCATGTCCACTATTTCTTTATCTGAAGCTCATCATACCTGAAAACACAGTATTAGTAAATTATATATGATGAAAAAAAACAAATTATTTTTATAAAGATAGAATAAACAAAATGAAGAAATTGTAAATGTAACATCCCAATTATTATAGCATTAAACTATAATAGAGTTCTTACATTTTTGATACAATAGAACAGTTGATAGGAGGAGGAATAACAGTTTTCCTCATTATTATACAAACCCTCACTCATAATTCAAAAGATACAACAGAAGCAGAATTTCATTCTAAAATCATAAAGAGAATCAAGATCTTAAACATATACCAAATTTAGATCATACAGAAACAAAAAGACTCAAGGTTAGCTCCCCTTACGGTTTTCTCCTTAGCTAGCCTTTCGAAAACACTTTGCGAACGATCCCCCGACTCAAATCACAGCTCTAAAGTCCCTCTGCTCCAAAACCTTCGTACTCTAGCCTCTGGTTCAACTTAGGAACCATTCCAACCCCTAGGACGTCCTTAAATAGCCAAACATTTGGCCAGAAACGCGTTTAAACAGTAAAACGCGTTTAAACAGTCAAAAACGCGTCAAAAACGTGTCCACTCACTCGGACAACTTTGCCAGTCTAATTGAACCCCTTCCCGATGTCGGAATTACGCGTATGAGTACTCGAATCGAAGCTATTCAAATCTACTTTCTAATGGAAGAAGAATCAACTCAAAATCTAATTTATAAAAAAAGTTATAATTGAAATACTAAACCTTGTCAAAGTCGACAACATTGTATTTTGTACTATATTTCGTACTTTTGTTACAACTTGTTACATCTTGAGTTTCTTAGTCTCCTAATGACCCAAACTTACTATTTCTTCTAATTTTCAGGGTCTTACATTCTTCCCACCTTTAAAATTTTTCGTCCTCGAAAAATGCACTTGTTAATCAAACAGATGAGGATAGAAGGTCTTCATTTCTTCTTCCAATTCCCATGTCATCTCTTGGGTCTTCTCATTCCACAATACTTTGACTGTACGAATATCCTTTCCTCTTAGTTGCTTCGCTTGAACATCAAGAATTCGTACTGGTTTTGCATCTAATGACAAATCCTCTCTGACTTGAACATCATCCACCTCGAGTACATGATCAGGACTTGACACATATTTCCTCAATTGAGAGACGTGAAATACATTGTGCAAGTTTGCCAGTTGAGGAGGTAGAGCAATCTCATATGCTACTGGTCCAATTCTCTTGATAACTTGGAATGGACCAAGAAACTTCGGAGACAACTTCTTGGATCTGATAGCTCTCCCTACTCCAGTCATCTGAGAAACTCGTAGAAACACGTGACTTCCCACTTCAAACTCAAGAGGCCTGCGCCTATGATCTGCATAAGACTTTTGTCTGCTCTGTGATGCCTTCATCCTTTCCTGTATCAGTTTCACCTTTTCTGTGGTTTGTTGAATTAATTATGGTCCTAACATCACTGTTTCTCCTTCTTGGTACCAACATAGGGGTGTCTTACATCTCCTACCATACAGTGCTTCATATGGTGCCATGCCAATGCTTGCATGATAGCTGTTGTTATAAGTGAATTCAATTAATGGTAAGACCTCATCCCAAATACCCAAGTGATCTAAAACACAAGTCCTCAATAGATCTTCTAAGGATTGAATCGTCCTCTCAGACTGTCCATCAGTTTGTGGATGATACGCAGAGCTCATTTGTAATTTGCTACCCAACTCACGTTGTAGAGACTGCCAGAATTTTGATGTAAATCGCGGATCTCTGTCTGACACTATGCTCGACGGTATTCCATGTAGTCTTACTACTTCTCTTATATACAGTTGGGCGAGCTTCATCATAGACATCCTTAGATTCATCGCCAAAAAGTGAGCGCTCTTCGTCAATCTATCTACCACAACCCAGATAGCATCATGACCCTTTCCTGTCCGCGGTAAGTGGGTTACAAAATCCATAGCAATACTGTCCCATTTCCACTCAGGTATCTCTAGTGGTTGCAACATACCTCCAGGTCGTTGATGTTCTACTTTAGCCTTTTGACATGTCAAACATGCAGACACAAATTATGCCACATCTCTCTTCATTCCAGACCACCAGAAAGACTTCTTGAGATCTTGATACATCTTAGTCATACCAGGATGCATGCTAAGACGACTTTGATGTCCTTCCTCGAGAATTAACCTTTTTAGCTCAACGTTATCTGGGATACAAACTCTGTCCCTAAACCTCAAAATGCCATCAGCTCCTAACATAAATTCTCTGGCTTGATCTGTACCCAATAAACCCACTGTTTTCTGCAGCTCGGCATCTAATAATTATTTATCTTTGACTAAACCCAACAAATCACTTGATATCATTAAGTTGCTGCACCTGATGAAATCCGACTTCAGCTCAACATACAACTTCATATCCCTGAATTTCTCGATCAATTCCAACTCCCTTACCATCATAGTAGATACATGCATTGTCTTTCTGCTCAGAGCATCTGCTACTACATTAGCCTTACCTGGATGATATAGAAGTTCAAACTCATAATCCTTCAAAAACTCCATCCATCTTCTCTGTCTCATGTTTAATTCCTTTTGATCAAAAAGATATTTCAAACTCTTATGATCATTGAACACTTGGAACTGTGCGCCATATAGGTGATGCCTCCAAATCTTTAATGCAAATACGACAGCTGCCAACTCTAAATCATGAGTGGGGTAATTTTTCTCATGATTCTTAAGTTGTCTCGAAGCATAAGCTACTACTTTCTTTTCTTGCATAAGTACACATCCCAGTCCTTGATATGAAGCATCACAGTATACTTCGAAAGATCTTCTTGGGTCAGGGATTACTAACACTGGAGCACTTGTCAACCTCTTCTTTAGTTCCTGAAAACTGGCTTCACATCGGTCTGTCCAAGCAAATGGATGATCTTTACGAGTTAATTGCGTCAATGGTGACACAATCTTGGAGAATCCTTCTATGAATCTACGGTAGTACCCTGCTAATCCTACGAAGCTCCTGATCTCAGTTACAGACTTAGGTCTCTCCCATTGAAGCACAGCTTCGACCTTAGCCGGATCTACCGATATTCCACCATCCGATATGACATGTCCCAAAAATTGCACCTCTTTCATCCAAAACTCACATTTGGACAACTTGGCATACAACTTTTTATCTCTTAACACCTTAAGAACTGTTCGAAGGTGATCCACATGTTCTTCCCGAGTCTTGGAGTATATAAGAATGTCGTCTATGAAGACCACGACAAACTTATCTAAGAAAGGTCTGAATATCCTATTCATATAGTCCATGAATACAGCAGGAGCATTGGTTACACCAAAAGGCATAACCACATATTCATAATGTCCATATCTAGACCTGAAAGCAGTCTTTTGTACATCTTCTGCCTTTACTAAAATCTGATGATAACCTGATCGTAGATCAATTTTCAAAAACACTTTCGCTCCATGTAACTGATCCATTAAGTCGTCGATTCTTGGCAACGGGTACTTGTTCTTGATAGTCAACTTATTCAGTTGTCTGTAATCCACACACAATCTGGAGCTCCCATCTTTCTTCTTGACCAACAACACTGGCGCACCCCAAGGTGAAACACTTGGTCTGATAAATTGCTTCTCCAGCAAGTCTTCTATCTGCTTTTTCAATTCTGTTAATTCCGCTGGAGCCATCCGATACGGAGCAATTGATACTGGTCCGGTGCCTGGTATCAGATCAATTGAGAACTCAGTCTCTCTTTGAGGAGGCAGCCCCGGTACATCTTCAGGAAACACATCCATGAAATCACTCACCACTAAGTGATCTATGCTCCCTCCATTCTTGTTAACCTCCATGTGTGTTAACACTATGAAGCAACACGACCCTTCTTGTACTTCGCGCCACAATTTCCCCGAAGATAATATCTTCGACTCTTCCTCTTGAGGAAATAACAATCTTTTTGCACCGCAGTCTAAGAGAATGTGATTGGAAGTTAGCCAATCCATTCCTAAAATTACCTCTAAACCTTGTAGAGGTAAGCAGATAAGATTAACTCTAAAATGACGTCCTTCTACTACTACAGGACATCTAGTACATGCTAGAGATGTCTTAACTAAGCCAGAAGCTGGAGTAGATACTATTAGGTCATACTGTAGCTCACTCACAGTCAGTCCCAACTTTCTCACACAATCATCAGAAACAAAGGAGTGCGTAGCTCCAGAATCAAACAAAACACAACAAGCTTTCCCAAACAGTAAACAATTTCCGATGATAAGATTACCTGGCCCAGTTGCCTCCGCTCCAGTCATTGCATACACTCTGCCCACAACCTGAGGTTTGGTATCTGCCATTTGTTGAGGCTGATTAGTTGGTAGTTGAAGCCTTGATTCTTTAGATGTGGGACAATTCCTGGCAAAGTGTCCCTCCTTCCCGCAGGTATAACACTTCATCGGACCAACTAACTGAGGGAAAACAGACTTATAATATGGTCCTCCACAGCGAAAACATTTCACCACGCTAGATTGTCCTACTTGACCTGATGGATGAAACGAAGGTCTTTTGTTTGCTTGAAAAGGAGGTTTAGAATAGGGCTTCCTCTTGTCTCCATGATTGAACTTGTTATCTCCATGATTGAACTTGGACCCAGATGGTCCACCAATCCTCTGTGGCTGTCTTTGCTGATTTTGCACTTCATTCTTGGTCTTTTCTAACACTTTGGCCATCTCCACTAATGTAGGAAACTCCTTAATACATAAACCTTTTACTAGCAATTTGATATCTCCTCGAAGACCATTTTCAAACTTCCTACATTGCCATTCTTCATCCATATCCAGAGTGTGGAAGCGGATCAGATGCTTAAACTTATCAACATATTCTGTCACGGACATTCCCCCTTGCACTAGCTGAAGAAACTCCAGTTCTTTGGTAAACCTTACACTGTCAGGGAAATATTCAGCATAGAACTTCTTCTTGAATAAGTTCCAGGTGATCGGGGTACCACTTCTTTCCAACAATGTCCTTGTACTGGTCCACTAGTGACTAGCCTCTGCTGATAATAAATATTCAGTATAAGCCAATCTATTCTCTTCTGGGCAGTTTTTGGCATTGAAAATCCTCTCCATGTCTCTAAACCATTGGTCTGCTTCATCTGCACTAGTATTGCCACAGAATTTAGCTGGATGGTGTTGAAGAAAATTCTCCAGGCTCCATTCATGTATTGGAGTAGGTGGAATATAAAAATGGTCAGTGGAAATTCTTGCACCACCATTCATTAATTCCACATATTGCCTCTGTTGTGCCTCAGCTGACACCCTAGCAGCTTCCAATTGTTGTAATGTCATGGTGTTATGTTGCATCAAGGATGCATTCTGCTGCTGCATCGCCACCACAAATGATTCCATTACTCTTACCAGATTAGAAACATCAGACCGAACAGGTGAAGGAGGAGAAGATGGTCTGGATGCCATGGTTCTGTCCAAAGAGAGGAACCATTAGTCTAAAACTTAATTCCTATAATCGGAAGACACAACTAAGATCACACAACTAAAACATGATATCTTCATAACCTACAGGATTCCTAGGGGAAAGGAACTGCTCTGATACCATTAATGTAACATCCCAATTATTATAGCATTAAACTATAATAGAGTTCTTACATTTTTGATACAATAGAACAGTTGATAGGAGGAGGAATAACAATTTTCCTCATTATTATACAAACCCTCACTCATAATTCAAAAGATACAACAGAAGCAGAATTTCATTCTAAAATCATAAAGAGAATTAAGATCTTAAACATATACCAAATTTAGATCATACAGAAACAAAAAGACTCAAGGTTAGCTCCCCTTACGGTTTTCTCCTTAGCTAGCCTTTCGAAAACACTTTGCGAACGTTCCCCCGACTCAAATCACAGCTCTAAAGTCCCTCTGCTCCAAAACCTTCGTACTCTAGCCTCTGGTTCAACTTAGGAACCATTCCAACCCCTGGGACGTCCTTAAATAGCCAAACATTTGGCCAGAAACGCGTTTAAACAGTAAAACGCGTTTAAACAGTCAAAAACGCGTCAAAAACGTGTCCACTCACTCGGACAACTTTGCCAGTCTGGTTGAACCCCTTCCCGATGTCGGAATTACGCGTATGAGTACTTGAATCGAAGCTATTCGAATCTACTTTCTAATGGAAGAAGAATCAACTCAAAATCTAATTTATAAAAAAAGTTATAATTGAAATACTAAACCTTGTCAAAGTCGACAGCATTGTATTTTGTACTATATTTCGTACTTTTGTTACAACTTGTTACATCTTGAGTTTCTTAGTCTCCTAATGATCCAAACTTACTATTTCTTCTAATTTTCAGGGTCTTACAGTAAAAGTGGAAAAAATAATAAAAAAACACTTATTAAGAAATTGTTTTATCTCATATGTCTTCGTTGTGATAACTTTGAATTGCATGAATTTCATCGGCTACATCATTGACCTTATTTTTAGTGGTTCTTGATGAGAAAGACGTCTTAAGTATATCTAGAGAGTTTTCATCATCATTTACATGCACGGTTCTTTCTTCCAATACCACTGATCATTTATGATGTGTTGGATCAGTGACATGGAGTATTTGTCTTGCTTGACTAACCACATAATAAATGGTTCATCCGTATAACTCATCTTGTTAAAATCCACCAAAGTGAACCCGAGGTCGTTTGTCACCACACCAAAATTGCTATCAACCTATTTACACTTGAAAACTGGAACTCTAAAATTAACATAGTCAACTTCCCAAATCTCTTGTATTATTTTGAAATAACTCATAGATCTTATAATAACTAGCAAGGTATACTTATAATTGGATTTTTATTCTTAGAACTAGCTAGTCTCAATAAACTTTTAGCAGTATTTCGAGTCGCGTAAACTTTTTTTCTTAAGTCAACTTAAGAAAGTTTTGTTGTGTTCATGAAATGACCATTTTTCACTCATTCTTGGGTGTCATACTTTATTTCATCAATGTCTTACAAAATGTAAGGAACATTGTCTGTGTTGTTTAAAAGATACAAATAAACTTGATTAACTTATTTTCTACTAACACTTTCAATCTTCAATCCTCGAACACCCTTACATTCACATTTACTTATATATTTAGCCTTTGGAAGCTCACTAGTTTAAAACTTGACAGATAATTTAACCAGATTTCAATGATTTCTTCTATAATATAGCGTTTAAAAATTGGTTATTGTTAGAGAATAACCAATTTTTACAAAAAAATAATTAGTTATTCAAATATTAAACTAGTTAGGAATGTCAATATTATCAAAAATTACTCATTTGAGTTAGTAAGGAGTGACTGTATATGATTTAAAAGAATAAAACAACGATAATTTGCATAATAAAACTTAATGTATTAATTAACAACTAAACTTAATTTGTGTTTTGTTAAACAAATCAATATAAAAACATCTTTATCTCCTTTCTGATCTTGTTACATGGTATATAATTGTTACATTAATTTAAGAAAGAAAAGTTTTTGAACTATTTAAAAAAAAAAATTATCTATACTCACTAAAATCTATCATGCACATATTAGAACGATACTAATTTTTTCACACTATCTCTATTAGAGTAGCTTATCCTAATTTTAGTAACATTGTTATAATGTTGTATTTCTGGTAAAATAAAGTTTAACGATATTTAATGTTTTATCCAAACCAAAATATTAATTCAAAATTACTTTTCTTTTTCAGGAGTGAATTTGACTGGTATATCATTAGTTGATAGATGAAAGTATTCTTGAATAGACTCGAATTGCTATTTTTTTTATCCATTAATTAAAAAAAACATCTCTATATAGTATAAATGGAGGTTATTAAAAAAAATAACAATTTATATAAAAAACGAATTTATGTTCCTCACAATTAATTAAACCAAAGAATTAAAAAGTCAAAATCTATATAAAAACACATAAAAAAGTTAAAGATACTCTGTGCATTTTCCTTGAAATTGAATTAAAATATTTTTTATACGGTAGAGTGTAAAAGACGAAGTTTTAACTAAAGTAGAGTATAATTAATTCAGTAATGAAAACATCACTTCTCACTGATTAGAAGGTGAATTTTCAAAATTTACAAACAAATAAAATAACAATAATTCATTTTTATTGAGACAGACAAAACTGACTTAGGACAAAGTGGACCCTTTTATTCAGACTCTCATCATGCACACACTCCCATAGAACTCTGTCTGTATATATTACACAAACATACAAAGAACCAAAACCTAATCAACCCAGAAAAGAAGGGTCCGAGGTGTACTAATATCTCATAAGATGGAGTTACATGCACGAGGTAAAAGGTTTGAAGGTTGATGCATGGTAAATACATAAATTAAGGGCACTTTCCCTTGCCCTTGGAGTTCTTAAGGTCCCTGTAACAAGGGCACTCATGTTTGTTGCCATAAGTCCCAGAGGGCACACACTTACACTTGCTGCAGCAGATTCCGCAGAACTTCATGCACCTGTCCTTCATCCCTGCCTTTGAGCACCTCTTCGCGCACTTTGGGAAGCAGAAACCTGATTTCATGGTTAAGTAGAGGGACATTTCAACATAGAATTAGGTTTAAATATAGGCTAATCTAGTTAAAACTGTTATGTCATAATCTTGCAGGGAAAAATATTGTTACTTTTTATATTAAAGATGTTTTAATTGATTGATAAGGAACAAATTATATTACTAAACCAACTTTAAATTTGGATTTAATCCAGAGTAGAAGTACAGAGTTTTAAATTTATGTTTTTCGAAGATAAATTTTTCTCTTTAATTTATCAATAAAAATAACACATTATAATACTCTCTTTTTTTGTACTCATTCAAACATGAAAACTATAATAACATACTTCTTTTTCACCATATTTTTTTTTTCAAAAAATTACAAATTTTAATGAGTTTGCTTAGTTTTAATTTGTATCAAAAGTGCATTATTCTAAACTCAGATATCTTGTGAAGTTATAAAAGATTGGCTTGCCAGTAATAGTGGAAGGAGAGTATTAGTCAGTTTTAGTCTTTTGTTAAAATAATCTAAAATAATAATAGTAATTAACACGGTAAAAAAACTAAAAAAATCTAGAATTTAGTTTTAGAATATAATAACCTAGGTTTAAATTGTAGAGATTCGTACGAAGTTCCAAAAGAAATTCAAGGATTTATTTTTTCAGCTTCAAAATATAATAAAAAGATATATTTTAAGGAAATAAACTCATCATTTCTAAATTTTAATTAAAAAAACCCGATTATTTGTACAAAAATCCTTTCTTACTATAACTTAAAAGTACTATGATATTTAATAACATTTAAAATTTTTTTGATAATAGACTATGTTTTAGTATTTTATTGGTTTGTATATTTGAAACCAACATCACGTAAACTGTTGTAAAAAAGTTGTCAAAAAAAAAACATTTTCCAAACTTAAAATTCCTCCAATTATAAATCTAGCACAAGAACTCATTATAGATGTTAATGCATGGCTATTAAACTTATCATTATATGTACTATCCTTAATTGATGATGAAAACTTAAAAGATAATTAGATGCACTAATTAATTGAGATTAAGGCGGCATACCAGAACCGGCAGATGAGAGTTCGAAGAAGGAGAAGCTTAGGAGAAGGCACAGAAGCAGCATAGCAGCAAATGATACCTTCATCTTGGTTTCAGAGTGTGGAAGAATGAGAGGGAGAAGAAGAACAATGTGTAATAATTGATGAGAATGGCACACACTACAGAGTGAGGTACTGAGTGGGGCTATTTATAGTAAGAAAAGTTAAGGGTAGGTGAAAAGTATTACAACAAGAATTTATTAGTTATTACTACCCTGATCCAGCTGAATCACTAGGCTTCAAAATACACAGCTGGCTAGGTTTTGGTTTTGGTGCATATTGTATGGAATCTGCGTACCCTTTGGCTTTATTAACCTCAAACATTTAAATGGTTACTTGTCTCCTATATATGTGTGATGGACATGGACATGGACGTAGCATTGCATGTTGATATTGGCAATTTGCCACATTCATTGCATTCTATGAGCTGTTCTTTCTTCAAGGAAACAGCACTGTGCCTTTGTTTACGTGGCTACACTTTGGTCCCTCCACCCTCGTTTTTCTCTTCCTTGTTCTAAAAATCTTTAAGCTCGTAGCATTAGGTGGGGCTTGTCGTATTTCACTGTCAGATTGTGGCAGTAAATGCTTCCAGAACTTTATTCAAACAGTTCATCTACAAAATTTCTCAAACTATCAAATTTGAAAACCCCTGATTTCAGTTAATCATCACTAGTCAATGGATAAATAAAGCACATGGTAATGATAATGCTATACCAGTTACTGCTTTTTGTTAAATAGTTTTGGGAATTGGTTCTCACACTTTTGACTTTGATGAAGAAGATAAAATATGGAAAAATAAACAGATGTGATATTTGATTACAGAAAAAGATGAGGAAAAATGTAATTAAATGTAACATGGATATAAAAAAAGTAGGGTAAACTGAATAGAATGTGCATCATCATGTATTCTCTTTCCCAAGATGAAAGAGAGGATGCAAACAAAGTATCATCTTTTAAGAGGATGACTTGTTGTATAAGAAATATTATTTACATTGGATAATTTATATGAAAATGTATGAAAAGTTTGTGGATTTCAGTTCTCAAAGTTTTTACACTTAAACTCTTATATTTGATTGGAAAGACACCTCAATTGGTAAATTTTTCTGTATGTATTTCTTACTAATAGGTGGTTTATGTGTTAATATTATTCTTTGAGACCATGATTCCTAATTATGGTTAAAAACACAACTAGGGTGGCGTGAATCCGTTTTAAAAAGGATCTTAATCTTTAGTTATTATTATTTTCTTTCTTAAAATTGTTTTAAAAGAGAGTATACTCTTTAGTTATTATTTCTTTCCTTCTTAATCTTATGAAACACTGTTGTAAAGTTATCAATAGTTTTAAAAAAAGAAAAAAAGAATCACTAGAATGTAACAAATGTATGAGAAAAACTATAACATGATCACCTTTTACCGTGAATCTTGAACACCTATTTTATAAACAAAACACAATTTATAACACTTTAAGAAAACTATTTATTTGAAGGTCAATTACTTTTTTTTTTATTACAAGAATTTTGTATATTACTGATAGACATAATTACTCAATAATTTGAGTTTAATGAGAATTACTAACTACAGAATATATATCAATAAATTTTATCGATGGATTTATCAATCTAATAGTAAATTTGTTGATAAATATTTATTAGTAATATATTCTAGTTGTTGTCTTTTCTCATTCTTCTCTTATTTTTCTTCCTCTCCTCTAACACTAGTTGACACCACAATCATGTCTCTGCATCACTTCCACATTGTTGTTGTACCTCCACATCATTGTCACACTTGTTGCCACCGTCACTGATCTCAGCATCTCCTTCTTTTCTTTCTCTTTTTCTTCTCACTCATATTTTCTTAACATATTAAAAATATCTTAAAAAATAATGCATTCTTTTTAATTTATTGAATTTTTTTTAATTAGAATTATAAATTATTGACAGAGTTAAACGTCAGACAAATATCAATAAAAATATTTATCAGTAATACACATTGTAAATTATCGATAAATCTTATTTACAAATTTTATTAACAGATTTATTAAGATAAAAATATCTATTGATAATTTAAATTTTAAAATTTGTTAATAAATTTAAATTTACTGAAATTTTTCAATAAAAATCCATTAGTAATCATAAAAATTCTTGTAATGTTTTCAAAAATATTGAATGAAATTCTTATGAAAAAATTTAAAGGTTTTGTTTTTAAAAGTAAATTGAAGGAGTTGTAATAGATTATATTTAGATATAATTAATTATTATGTTGAATCTAATATAATAGATTATTATTAATTATAATTGATTATTTCTAAAATTGTAGTTTTTCGTAGTATTTAACATAATTGATTATTTTGAAATTGTGAAAATCCTTTTTTTTACTAGGCTAATCACTTATGAACTTATGATAATTAACCATTATATTTAGAAAGATACAAATAAATTCATTTTTTAATGTAAATTTGTTTAAGATTAATTGATTTATGCTTCTGGTCATATTAAGATAATAAATAATTTAGAGAGAAGCCACCAACAAAATGTTCAAACGTCAACAAAATTATACCCTCTAGTTGTTTTGCTAACAATTATTGTAGACAAATATTTAACTAATTTTTTTCTAATATTTTTCTTCTCATTCAAATAATATATTTTTCACTTTATTTCTGTTTCGTTTTCTTTCTCTACTCATCTACTTTCCACCATTTGATGGAAACAAATAATAACTATTTGATTTCGGGAGTTTTAATGTTTTTATTACTTTCGTTTTCTTTAACACTTTATCTTTTTTTCGTAAAACATAATAATCATATTCAAATCAATAATATCATATTATAAGTCATAAAAGTATAAAATAAAAAGATTTAGATCGATCCAACTTGAATGTAAATCACATATTACCACATTCTAAGCGAGATTGTGTCATTTTTATTTCACATAAATTTATACATATTTTCATTAAAAAAAGGGTATGTAACATAAGATGAGTATAGTAGCTTTCAAGCTTAGTTCAATTCACTAGTTTGTCTAGTTCATTGAACCAGACCAAATTATTATACTTCTTTTTAGACATCAAATTAAACACTTCAATCTGTATTTCAATCATTGAGTGATATCGATTTCGCTAATTTTAACAAACATAGAACATAGACATTTCTTCCAAATATTAATACAATTTTCATGTATAAAGTTTGAATTCAATTAATAACTACTAATTAAACAAAAATAACCCAACAACAAATTATTTTTATTATTTCAATCGATTGTAAATATTTAAAATTATGCATTGATCAATACATTTTAGGATGATAAAAAAATCGTTCACAGATATTTGCTAGTAAAATAATATCCTTAATGGATACATGTGAATAACGAATATTTAATTACTTTTTTCTTAATAGAATAAATATAAGTATTATGGTATCTGACATGCGGATGTCCACTGACAATTAATAATTAATAGTAAATTTTATTTGAGTATTTGTCTTTTAAATTTAAGTAATCAAAATAAAATTATTAATAAAAAAATATGTTATTTAAAATTTGACTTTAAATATTTCTAGACTTTTTTATATAACCAATAAAATTAAAATTATTTTATAAAAATTAATTTTTTAAAACTTATATCTTAGTTCAATTCATGTAAATTTGTGTTTTCAAAAATATCTACGAGCATCCACAAATATCAAATAAATATGCAAATAATATCTAATAAATAACAAGTACTGATAACGAAAGAGATAATTAATAAACATAACCATATTTTCTGAGTGTATGTAGTTAAAATTTACAGTAGATGTCTATTCATCTTTTGTTCTTATTCTCTTAGCAATTAATATCCCCCTTTGGGCCCACCCTAAAACCTACTTTCTCAATTTATGCCACACATTTAAGTTTTTCGCCTCATGTTACATGCACAAATTATTTTTATTCAACATTACTTTAATTTCTCTCTAAAAATACATCACTAAATATTCAAAAGGGTAGCTTACTAACATTAACATTAGAGAAAAAAGTAACTAAATTACTTTTCTAAATGCAAATATCATATTTTGTATACTATATAAGTAAAAAAAATCGTATTAAATTGTGCTATGAACCACCGAATATCTTAATTGGCCCACAAAATTAACCCGCACCCGTATTATATAGATGGTCAACCTATACAATTTTATGTCTCAAACCAACCTAACATGTTATCTACTCATTAAGCGTTCGTTGGCCAAAAAAAAGTAAAATAAAATAAAATAAATCTTAAATTCAAAACATAATTTAAAATTTAAATCATAAGACAGGACCGGACCATTTAAGTGGAAATTTTTTTATCTAAATTCATTGACATTTAGGGCAAGAAACACACCAAAAACATTTTTTTTAATGAAGTAAGGGTCAATGATAAAAGACAATTTGACATTACTTTAACCCAAACTCTTAAAATAATATTATTTAATTTATCCATTTTTATATAATATGAAACTCTGATACTCCTAAAAAATCTTATTAATATAATTATAATGCAAAGTGTTATATTTTAGAATTGGAGTAAGATAAACAAGGTCTAAATAAAAATAAACTTATAAACATATTAAGATTTTAAGTGGAAAATAATATCAACATTTTTTTTATGTTATTGGTCTCTGTTTTGGATATAGGAGTTTTAGGTCGAATTCGAGATTGGAGATGGTTGAAGAACACTATAACAGATCGAATAAGATGTGATGGAGATAAACTGAACATTGTAGTAGATCAGGCAGTACATGTAGAAGACCGATTGAGCATAGTAACAGACTGAGTAGGACGTGCAAAAGCCTGATCGAGCACTGTAGCAGGCCGAATAGGCTATTGAGAAGATTGACCGAGTTGTTGGAAAGCTCGACTAGATTTTGTTCCACTCATAGTGAGAGGATATCTTCAAAAGGTACTCTGATGCTTAAATTAGTAGGTAATCATTCAGATGACTAAAAAAATATATTGTGTACATGATGTGTAAAGTCATACCTGAAACTTTTATTTATAGTTGTGATGGATCTTTACATTTTATTGATCTAATAACAGCCTAATCACACCTTAATCTGCCTTAAAGTTTAATGAGTCGTTACCGTTAATAATCTAACCATGATGGTCGACGTGGTTAGTCTAATGGTTAATCAAGTAATCAGTTTGATCGACCTAATAATCAATCTAATTATCGACCTAGGCGGTCTGATCAGATTGATCTGTTTGATCAGATTACTTGGCTTGACCTAGTGATACGAGATCTTCTTCCAAATTACAGTCTCTAACTTATCATTAAATATCTTTCTAATATTTTTGTTTTAAGAATTTATGTTCTTTAACTTAACTATATATCATTAATTTTCATAAAGTTAGGCAGTTGTAATTGTAACTTGTGTTTGGAAGTGTCTAGATCTGCATAGAAAAGAGAGATGGATCCACAAAGCATACTATGGTTTCTTTGCTTCAATAGCGTGTTGGGTATTAAATAAGTTGTGTTCACGTGATGTGTCGGTGCCAATGGCACAATTCATTTCACCTTCTTTTTACATATAATTCCATCACCAAATTTACCACTTTCATTATATAATATTTTGTACAAAATTTGTCACTTAACTGTTTCTCTTCTTCTGTAGTTTCAGTACACCACCGCTTATGAATTGGATTCTTCCTTTATGTTCTCTTCAACAAACATGTGTAACAGAAAATAAAGCAACTATTGTGTGCTTTCCTTCATTTAATATTTGGTGGTTCCCAAGTCCAATCTCTTCCTTCAAATACTCAATCTTTGACATGCATAAGATTATTTTTTGTTAGATCTTTTCCTAATTATTTTGGTAAAACATAATTATCGTTATTGTAAAATAAATGCATAAATTAGCCAAATATTTATTTATACAAAACTCTCTTAAAACCTTTTTTTTCTTTGAAATTTTAATTATGTTGACACTCTAAAAGATATTTATCATTTATCATTATATGAAAAATATTATTAAAAATGATAAAAATACTACAAAAGTTATGAGACCACACTGATACTTATGATAGAATTATGAATATATAAGAGCAACTTCTTATGAGTTAAATGTCCCTAAACATAAAAACTGGTATCGATTATAAAAGAAATTCATATTAATATTAGAAAACATATCAAAATATAAGATTAAATTAGCCAATTTATTAACACAGTAATATTTTTTCGAAAGAAAAATAAGAAACTCTGAACTTTATATCCTTACACGACTTAAAGAATTTCCTCATAAACCCTTTAATCATCCAAGACACAATCACATTAGACTCTTTTAATATTTAAATTAGCAAACGTTTTAGAATAATAATAGTGGACAAAAATTATTCAAGGAGTATTCTCTTTTACCTAATGAATAAATCTGAACAACACAAAAATATATTAATTGTATTTTAGATTTATGTCCAGTACACAACCAACGAGATTTTGAGTGTTTAATTTAATAAGAATAAAATTTTATTTGTAAGTCTTATATTTTACCATTATCATTGTGTCTCTTTTACCAGTGAATAAATTTAACCTATTGTGGTATGTGGACGCCAATTATGTTATTATAGCCTTGATGGTAGTCTAAGATTGATTTCCTTTTTCTTTTATATATATATATATATATATATATATATATATATATATATATATATATATATATATATATATATATATATATATACTATAATCAATAAAAGATCATACTTTACATACAATTTGACATAGTATCAGAGTCAAATTTATGATATCTCACTCTCCCATAACGTAGATACATAACTGAAATGACAAAAGAATAAGAGAATATTGAAATCGAGACGGTGAAGAAAATATCATCGTCCTAGTATCTCAGTGCAATGATAATCCTAGAAATGTGATTACACAGGTGCAACTAAAAGGAAACACACTGATAATGGTAAGATATAGGATCTACAAATAAGATTTTATTCTTATCGAGAAATTATGTGTTGCTTCTTGGTTTTCCACGAGATTGGGGATTGCCCAAAGAAAATAAGTCAACCTGTGAGAGAGCGATGCATGTAAGGATAAGTAGCCCAATCCGAGTCACACCAATCATAAAGATGAAGGTCACTTTTCCTTTTTAAGAGCAAACCTTGAGTTGGTGGACCCTTAACACACAACACGTAGTGCAGGACGCCAATGCTCCTCTCGTGATTGTTGCATAAACTAAGATACGACTTGAATCTTTATTAAGACAACTAAGTTGTCTTTCACATTGTCAAAAATCCTGTTTTTCATGAAGGGATGAAGCATATTAAAGTGGACTGTCATCTTATTCACAATGAAATACAACAAAATTGTATTCAACCTACCTATGTGTCCACTCACTCTCAACTTGCTGACCTCTTCACCAAACCTCTTGCTACCACTCAATTTTGGATGAGTTGGGCATTCATAACCTCCATGCTCTACCTTGAGGGGAGTAATAAGAATAAAATATTATTTGTAGGTCTTATATCTTATGGTTATTATTGTGTATCCTTTGTTGGTGGACAAGTTTAACAAATTGTGGTTTGTGAATGTCAATTATGTGATTGTAGTTTTGATGTATGAGATTGATTTCCTTTTCCTTATATATACATATCGACATATTGCGTTGTAATCAATCAAAGATCATACTATACAATTTGACAGAGTTACTAGATTTAGCTTCAACATTTAAAACAATGGAAATATACGTATCAAGATTTTTGTGTTTTACTTCATATTCTATCTAATATATATATATATATATATATATATATATATATATATATATATATATATATATATATATATATATATATATTATAGAAGAAAAAACTTTGATGGTATTTTAAATGTTGTTTTACATTATTTTAATTAGATTGAAATCTTATTTCGATGATATGTAGAGTTTTTAATTTATTTTTTATTGGGTAAATTATTGAGATCTCTCAAACCATTTCTTAATATAGAATCTAAATATCCCAACTGAAAATTAAATCAGTACAATTAAAAGTTAAATTGACGCTTAGATTTTAATATAAGATTAGGTAAAAGTAGCCACCTGATAAAGGTTTATTAAAAAAGTCTATTAAAATAATATAAATAAATAAAAACTACAAATAAAATCGTGTTTATTCATTATATATTTATTATCTCATCCAATGCTTTATCCTACGTTAATATTAGATTTGTTCGATATTTTTAAAATTCAATCTCAAAAACCTTTAGATGATTGCTATCGTACTTTGGGTTACAATGAGATGGAGAAAACTATAAAAAAGAATATGAAAAAAATTAGCACTCTATAGCATTTACCTAAACTAATTACGTCTATTCAAATATACAAAATTAACATAATCTTTAAAATATTTACTTTTTCCAAAATAAAAAAGGATGTTTGTAAAACTGCTTTTTTTTAATATATATATATATATATATATATATATATATATATATATATATATATATATATATATATATATATATATATATATATATATATATTGATAAAGTTATTTATATGAGTCCAACAAAAATTAAAAGTAATATTACGTATTTTCATTCACACACAAAAAAAAAATCAGAATAATTAAAAGAAAACAATTAATTACTGATGAATACATATACATCACACCTTCTCATCACTTTCTTTCTCTCACTCGTGTTTCTTTTTTGTTTAAATTTTCCACTTCTCATCAATTTGATGTGAAATGTATGAGTGCATTTTTTTGTTTTTGCTGAGTAGAAAATGTATGAATACATAGCTAAAACTTTTCTTCTGTCTATACATATTTAACTCAACGAAAACAAGTAAGTTAAACAAAAAATAACAACTTAAATAATTATTTTAGTTTAATGAAATTTTTCACTGAAGAAAATAACAAGAACCTTATTATAAGTTTATAAAATGAAATGGAAAGAGAAAAAACAAAGGAATGACAATAACATGGACCAATCTTTCAGATTGACAAATAATGATCATATAGAGTGGGCTTGGGCTGCTTTTTCGATCATACAATCTTAATAAAATTTAGAATATTTCTTTCTGCACCCCATATTTTTTTCTTATACCTTCACGTGTTTATGATGAAAATGATATATATATATATATATATATATATATATATATATATATATATATATATATATATGTATCCTCCATTGAAAAATGATTTAGAACCGTAATGCACCCTCTTTATTTCAAAGCATTAGTGCCGAACCTCCATATAGCCGTTGCACCTTCTATGGAGATGAAACATTATAGAGGTGTGACGATTACAATGACAAAGATGGAGTTAGGTTTCGTATTAGGGTTTTTAATATTTTTAAAATCAAGGTTAGTTAGGTAATTTTCCTTAGACTATGGGGGGTGCAGGAAAACATATGGGAGTGCAGGAAGGAATTGCCTAAAATTTAGTGGATCTTACCGTATGACAAACGTAAAAAAACTCATGGGAGTTACTCCCTCCACCATCACACAGTACTTCCTGTATTTCTCTATTCTTCTTTTACCCTTTAATAATA
Source organism: Vigna angularis (assembly GCF_016808095.1). Classification (NCBI taxonomy): domain Eukaryota; kingdom Viridiplantae; phylum Streptophyta; class Magnoliopsida; order Fabales; family Fabaceae; genus Vigna; species Vigna angularis. The sequence continues at coordinate 14,999,622 of NC_068976.1, read as the reverse complement.
TTTAAAAAATGTGAATATATGTTGGATTCTTAAACGAAGCTCAACATTCGTGCACGAATATCGACATTCGTTGAAGGATGAACGGATGTCTATATCCGTTTAAGAATATGTATACCAAAGTTTGCTCTTCCACCTCCTCTAATTGCCCAAAATAGGTCTTTCCTCGTGGCTTCCCTATTAAGGATTTAGCCATCTGCATCAACCAGTTTTGCATCAAGAACATTATCTGCTCCAAGACCATACTTTCTCAACATTATGAGCTCCAAGACCATACTTTCTCACCATGGATCCATATGCAGCTCTTGTGATGTGCCCTCCAACACCCAGGCTTGTGTAGAGGATTCATAAAAGTGGCTTCTAAGATTACCTGTTCTAAAATATTTCTGGAATAAAAAATTTAGAATTTACAAGAATGTGATTTTTGGAATAAACTTTTCATAATACAAGAAATACATTCCGAAGCAAACTTTTGATATTAAAATTTCTAGAACAAATATAATACCTTTTAGAAAAAAATTTCATAAATACATTCCAAAACGAACTTTTTTCGGAATAAGCTCTCTATTTTTTTTTTCTTCCTCTTCAGTGGATAATAGAGGTGTAACCAGGATAATGATAAGAATGATATTTTAATAAGAATGATATTTTAATATTTTTTTATGGGTGGAAGAAAAAGGAAAGACCAGATTTTCTTTTCCGTTTTGATTTGTACATAAAAGCATTTTATACCCGTTTTTGAAAAAAAAAACAAGTATTATCCTCTTCCAAAGTGTGTTTTTTAGGAATATATTTTAAAACAAGTATATTCCGCAACATATTTATGCTTTCTTTGCATTTTAAATGGTTAAGATTATGAAACAAAAAAAATTATTTTTCAGTGTATTCTAAAATAAATATTAAAAAATTCCACATTCTATAGTCTTAGACTGAAAAAGGAGTGAAAATCTCAATGTATATATATAATTAGTTAAGTACGAAAGAGATAAGATGGTACATATCTATTTGAGACTAACTGTTACAGTAAATTTAATTCAAAAAAATATTTTCAAAACTCGTAATTAATTTTTAATTTTCTTATATACAGATTATTGCATTGATCCAATTTTTAACTTACATATTTTTAATATGTAGTAAAACATAAACCATTCGAAAATTTATTTTATTATTCGTTTTTATAAAGTTTTACCCACACAATGTCTACAATATATATTTATAATTCAACCGTTGAACAAATCAAAACTTTTTTTTATATAGTTGTTGAATGTTATAATAATTTTACACACACAATGTCTACAATATATATTTATAATTAAACTGTTCAAACAAATTAAAACTTTCTTTTTACATAGTTGTTCACAGTGCAAAATGAGACTTTAACGTTAGAAAACAGACAAAATTAATGTTAAAAATATCAGTGACATTTTAGTAAATACAGCTTCAATTAAGACTTGAAAAATTTAGATTTTTTCAACGTCAATTGGTTTTTAGAAGTCAAAAAGAATTTCAATGTCATATTAGGTAAATTTTGTGAAAATCTTTGGCGCAAAGGTGAAAATGTACTAACGAAAGACGTCGAATGCCATGGTTTCAAATGTCAAAAGGTTATAAAACGTTGGAATATCACTTTTCAGACGTTATATGTTAGTGAATATATTAAAAATTTAGGCGGGAGGTTGTAAATTCATTAACTTTATCTTTATACGAGACTTTCTTCTCTTCTCAAACATTTCTCGAATGAAGCTTTCAACAACCAACACATGTAATTTTTCTTTCATTTTATACAAATGCATGTTGATTAACTACTGTAGGTATGATTTTCGTTCGTTTTGACCGATGATTTAATGCATAGATACTCTTTTGAACATAAGGGCATTTTCCTTTCTCCCTCACTATTTCAACGAACCCACCTTTAAGATTGTTAATTTTCGTTTTCATTCTCAAAAAGGTTGAACTTGTTGGTATTGATATTGTTGAACTTTTTTGTTGTATTGTTGATATTGATATGGTTGAACTTATTTGTTGTTCATACATGTTATACATCCAAATTTAGGGTAAAACTGAAAGTATATTCAAAACAACCCCAAATGACTTGAAAATTTGTTTCAAACACCAAAATATCATGAGAAGTTCCCACAAAAAAATTTAGATCAAAATTCAAAGTCTAACTATGTGAAATAATTTTTCAAAGTTTGAAACAAAATTTGACATAAAATAGAAAGTGGCCAGGAATAACCAACCTTGCAGGCTGTCACATGATTGAAGTTTTTATTCTACCCCAAATCGATATATAATATTGTCAAATTGATCAACTAGAGCAAATGTTATAATAGTTTAAAGATCTATCATAATTGAATTTCTAAATATTTTTTATAATTCACAAAGATCCAAAGAAAGGGCTCGTGGTGTTTTTTTTTTTCTAAAATAGGGATCATAAGGAGTGGTAAAAAAGATTATAACCAAAATAAAAAATCATAGCTATTAAAATAAAAAATCACAAGTTAATAACACTATACTCTTGCGATAACTTTTGTTTATAATTCAGGATATATAAAATGTCAAAACTGAATTATATTTACTAATTTTATGCTTTTCGAATCTCATAAAATTGTAAAAATAAATAATTATTTATTAAAAAAAATAAAAAAATTGATTGACGTTGGAAAATAAAATAAAAAAAATGTTAATTAACATCGAAAAATAGTAATTTTTTAAATTAATCAACATTAATTTAATATTTTTCAATATGACATCAGTATTTTTTTAAATGTTAAAAACAAAAGAAAAATTACATCAAAATTTTTTTTACACTAGTGCGAATGTTATAATAGTAAGTGAAGATTGATAATTGATTTTAATTATAAGATTAGTTTAGTGCTAAAATTAGAAGAGAAAGTGACAAAAGTTATGAATTCAACTTTTTCCATTAACAATTTAGATATAAAACATAGTTTAACACATTAATAAAACGTAATTATTTATTTTTAAAATTTGAACACCAATCTGAATTAAAGTTTAGGACATGAATTCTATATTTACACTAAAATTTAAAATTAAAAGAAAAAGTATATTTAACTTTAAAATCAAATATACGTTGCTGCAACATGGTTGATGAGAATCCAAACACACCATCACAAGTCTCTCTAATTTTATATCTTAATTAAAAGTTTTGTTTTTCCCTTTTGTGATTTGGCATGTTCTGGAGTAGATTTTGTTTTATTCTTTTTTTAAGAGGTGAGTTTACTTCCATAAGAAGCATGTCCATATGCAATGGGTTGGAATAGAAAGAGGTACTCAATGCAAAAAGAAGAAAGATGGAAGAGTATATCTTTGTCAGACTGCCAAATCAATCAAGCCATCTACATGAAAACATCACTCACTTTGCAAATTTCATTATTCTTTATCATGCAACGAAGCCAATTCAATCATTTTCTTTTCGGCATATGGAATCGACCACTCAACTTTTCATCTTAAGTTATTGCTAGGTATACCTCATTCTTCAACCCAACATTTTAGGTGAGAATTTCCCAAAATATTCTTTTACCATACCAATAATAAATGTTATTTGAAGGTTTGTTAACATTGTTAATTGTGTACATACTCTTTTGAAAAAAAGTGTGTTGAGAAGTTTAAAGGAAGGTGATATATGTGCAGTGGAAAAACGTATCTGTAAATTGTTTTTAACCTCAATTTATTAAGTAATATAGTTATGTCCAATGTGTATCAAAACATGTGTGCAAATTTTTAATTGTAACAAGTGAAAAATTGTTTTATTAATTGGTGCATGTTGTTATCGAGATCTTAAACGTAAATTTGTAAAAAAAGGTAAAGTTCTAGAGAAACTTGAAAGTTATTGTTCGTCGAAATGGAATTTCTAATTGTTCATAAGAAAAGATCTAAGGATAAAAATGATTCTACAATGTTTAAGTCAATAAGAGAATTTAGTATCTTTATAGATACAATGAACATGAATAATTAAAAAATGAATATTGACAATAAAAGTTGTATTTATAGAATCAACATAGATAATGAGTCTATTTCTCTTGAAATAATAATTAGCTAAAAAATATATTAATAGTATAGTTAATAATAACAAAATAATACATCATAAATAATATTCATCATACTAAATTATAAAAATTAGTTATAGTATCTGAATATTGTCCTAATAAACTTAAGTTTAAATAGTTACATAGACTTAATATATTTTATTAGACTAAACTCTTTAATATGTCTATTGAATCGGATAGAAATATTGAAATACCACGTATTAAGATATTTTTTTATATTATTATTGAAAATCCAAAAACAATGAAAAAAAAAATTAAGATGATTGGATTAACGAAGGTGACGATGACCAAAAGGGTCCACCGTTGGCGTGCGTGCTAATGATGAAAATGGAAAGTATAGTTATCAAATTTTCAAATCTCAACCTATTGTGTAATCAATCATATTGTCAAAGGTCTCAACTCAAAGCATTTGTATTAGTTTCTCCACTCCGTTCCTTTCATAAGAATGAAAAAAGAATTATGTGTTATTAGGTCCACTGGACTATGTTTGTAGAATTATGGAAACAAGAATAAGTTTGATACATTATAAGATTATATAAGGGTAGGTATGCTATTTGTATTAGAGACTTTATTCAAATAATTTATGAATATATAATAGACCACTTTCATAAATTTTCCTCACCATTTACTAAATGGGATCAACTGATTTGTTTGTTCTGATTAGTTAAGTGATAAAGAAAAGTTGGTCTAATTTAACAAGAACTCATCATTAGTCATGTTTATTTTTGTTTGTTAAACTACCGAATCCAGTCAAATGTTTCAAAGCTGATGTTAATTTTGAAAGAGAAATGATAAATAATTTCACAAGAAGTCTATTTAGTTAGCCAGTTTTGAATTATAAATTTATACAACAAAGTAGAGTTAATTTTGATAGTCAAAGACACTTATAAATGGAAAATGTTTTTTTTAAGAGCACTTGAGCGGTTGACAACTTATTACAATTATTTTAATTAATATAAATAGTTAACTTTTGTATTTTTAAAGAAAGAGAGAAATTTAAAAGTAAAATAATATACGTAAAGTGTATAAAATTTATTGATGTTAAAATAATAATATCTTTTATGAATACTTTGTTTATAGCACACGCAAACCGGAAGAATACCTTATATTTTAGGCTTTAAACCAGCAACTAAAGATACCAGTGTTACAAAATCACACCAAAATTTGAGATAGATTAGAACTAAAGAATGTTAGAGACAATTTAATGGTTAATTCTCTCGTTAGTATGACACAACTTTTTCTAATATTATAAAAATGTATTTTAATTAAAAATATATTATCAAATCCTCCCTCTTATATAGTACAAATATAAAGAAATATTTGATAATATAAAAGTACATATAATGTAATCATTATCTAAAAAAACATAAGGATATACAAATTTTATACATATTAAATACCAAAAACTAAGACAAGTAGAAAACTTTACGCAATAGAAAAACATAATGGTGTGAAAAAGAGAAACGAAGAAGGATAGTAAATTATAATGGTAACAGTTTTACTTGGATTGATGAAGGAGGAAGTTTATTTAGAAGATATAATATTAATGATATTTAACATTCTTTATCCAAAATTTTAAAATAATAAATTAATGAATCTTCAATTTTATATAATATTTTATTTTCTTACTTTTTACTTAATATGAGACTTAAATTTATACTTAAAATTTTAAACCTTAAAAACAAAAATAACCGTAAAAATGTCCGTGATGAGCGAGGTGATGAAGATAAGTGCTTACTTGGAGAAAAGCAAAAGCTTGGTAGTAGTGGGTGGTATGAAGTGCATGTCGTTTTGCCAAAATGCAAATTTGGTTGGTCAAAAGAAAAGTCTCTCTCCATCTAGAATTAGGGTTGATGAATGGGCCCACTCCACCTTACACCCCAACCATATTTAATTTTTTAGTACCGAAATTAGCCATCAATATTCTATTATAATAGACTCATGCATCAAATAAACTTTAGCTATTTTTCATAAAAATGGAATTGACCTTACACCGAGATGTTGTCGTATAAGAATTGGGTAGCTAGCTAGGGTACGTGCTTCATTACTTAATTTCCATTTTGCAGTGATTGCAACTTGCTAATTATAAACAGTGAAATGGTCCAACGTTTTCAATGACCAGTTACTATTATTGAAAGGCAAGAAAGAAAAAAGGGTTAGATGAGGAAATTTAACTTCCATTTTGGTTTTCTTTCCACAGTTCAGCGACCTACCTATACCTATCAACTATAAAATTCCCAAGTAGTTGGTCACTGATTCTTACTTCACTTCGATGCACCTTTCATGGAGAAAATTGGAGCATCTTTGTATGGCAGAAAATATCACTTTTTTTTTGGGATGTCGTGATTTTCAAATCAACACCACCATTGTCTTTAAATTATTCTCTTTTATACAGTACTGGACATTAGATAAAACCCCAATTATCAAATTATTTTAATTCAAAAGATAAACTATATAAATTTTGTACCCAAGTATCAATAGACGAGCACCCACATTACTAGATTGACTAAGAGGTTGACTATCCAAATCGATTACCAGATCGACCTACATGATTAAATTATTAATGATAATAATTCATTAAAATCTTAATGTAAATTAAAGTGTAATTAGATTATCATTAAGTCAATGAAAAATAAAAGCTCATTAAAACTATTATATAAAGGTTTCAGATGTGATTTTAGATCATCATGCAAACAATATGCATATTTAGTCATTCGAACGATCATCTACTGATTTAGGCTTTGTTCACTTGAATAGATTTGGGAGAGAGTGATTGAGTGGATTTGAGAGGATTTAAAGATAATTTTTGTTGTTGTTTATTTGAGTGAATTTGGAAGTAAGTGAGAATGGATTTGGAAGTAAATTTTTTTAATCTGTCCATTAATCAAATCCTACACTAATTCTCACAAACGTTGATTCCAAATTCACTCTCACTTACCTCCAAATTCACTCAAATAAACAACAACAAAATTTATTTTCAAATTCTCTCAAATCCACTCAGTTACTTTCCGCAAAATCCATTCAAGTGAACAAATGGTTAAATATTAGAGTGTCTCTTGTAGATACCTTTTCACATGGTTTGGATGAGCGGAAGAAAATTTAGTCATGTTTTTCAACAACTCTATCAGTCTCCTCAATGTTCAATCAGTCTTCTACACATCCTATTGAATCTACTATAGTGCTCCTCAACAATTTCCAACTTCGAATTCGATCAAAGGCCCTACACCCGAAACAAATTCGTAATTTTTTTTTCATGTAAATGATGTTTAGTTGTATGTGAGTTCTTAATGTGGGAATCCGACACATTGAATAAACATTTATTTTATTATTTATTCACACCTCCTCGTGGAATGATTGCATTCAATAACTACGTTTTCAATAGCCATGTATGTACGCACACACTTCAGTGCCCAAGTATTCAATAACTACAAAATTTACTATCAAGAAAGAAAAACCTTCAATGACACTTCTGAAAAAGTTTTAATAATTGAAAGATTGCTATAAACATATTAAAAAATCAATTATAAGTTATATGTACTAGGCTATTCTTTGATGTCTGTCAAACTAATAGAGATTATGAACTTAATTTGGTGGTTGCTGTTCGAAAATCATTTAAAAAAGGGTCATGTACATATATTTTTTTTGCCAATAAACAAATTTTTTGGAGGAACGATTAATGTGAAAATTTTTATTGATAAAAAATATACAAAGAAAATTGATTAAATTTTTTAAACATGTTCTTTATTTCCTAATAAAAGCTGAACGATGATTCATAGCTTTATAAAAGGTTTCAATCTCTTCAGTTAAAAGAAAATGCCTGATATTATTTTAACCTTATGTTTTAAAATATATTTCAGAAGGCAGCTCTTAAATTTCATGTATTGTTAATACTACAAATTATATTGTTAAGTAATTGAGAATCGTTTTAAATGTGATTTATAAAATTTATTATAAAAATTAATAAACTGTATATGACAATATATGGTGAATGAGGATATCTAACGAACATTTACTTTCAAAAAAAATCTTACGAGCATTGAGGTTAGTTTTTAACTCTAGTTTACTCATAGATAAACTTAGTTAACTATTGATGAAATTTAATTTGATAAATAAAATTATTTTAAGGAAGACCTGCTGGTAGACTTTTTCTCTCTCTTTTTCTCTTCTTTCTTTATTTTATTTTCTTTTTATTTTTCTGCCTTTTTTTCCCACGTGTCTCTCTTTCCTACCATTATCTTCTCTACTTCTCCTATTTTTTAAAACCATTTTTATCTTTTCCATAAACATATACTATATAAAGTACTTGAACTCAAAATATAAATGCAATTTGAAGCAAGCCTTATTTTCTTCGAAAATCTTCCAATTTTTTTTATAATTTTGTTTACCTAAAAGTATTTTGAAGTTTCACTGATATTATATACAACCTTTATTGAATTTGAATTTAAGTTTATAAAGTATTTTTAATATTGAAATAATGGACAATGTGTTTTTGAAGTATCTGAAGTGAACTAATTATGATTATGTTTGTGTTGGTTTTAAGTATGCATTTTTGGTTTGAAAGACAATCTAAATTATATTTGTTATATTATATAAATTGTATATTACATGTGCCTGAAGTTGTATAGTAAATTCAATGGAAGAAAAATGGGTATTTTGAATTTGTATCCTATTTTAGTGAATATTGTATATCGTATAACTTATTATTTTGCATAATTCTATTTTTTTTTTCAAATAATTTTCTAATCAATATCAACTTGAGAGTAATAAGATAATTTTTCTATTTGAATTTGCTTGGTGAATTATATATCACGAATCTACTTTTATTTTGAAACATTACGCTATTTTGATACATATGATTGAATAAGTGTGGATGTAACCCTCCCCTTTATCTCTCTTTATATATATATATATATATATATATATATATATATATATATATATATATATATATATATATATATATTTGTTTTATTATTAAAGTAAAAAATAAATGAACCAACAAACCAAGAACAACAAATTGTGGTGTTACTGGTGAGAGAAAGAGGATGAAGATGAGAGAGAAACAAATTGGATAAGTTAGAAAGGTAAATTAGGGTTAGGTGGATGTTTATGGTTTTTTCAGTTGGGACTACTGTAAGAATGACAGAGAGAAGGTTGGAGTAAGAGAGATGAAAGAGAAAGGGTTAAGAGGAATGATGAAAGACATAGATGTGAAATTTATTGTTTTTTTTAGTTTTGTGAATAAATATTATTCTAATACTTTTAACCTTAAAACTTAGAATTCATGACATATAACAGTATTTTTGTCTACTAAAATTCGATACACATTGCTAAAATATACAAACGGAAAAAAGAACATACATAAATTAACAAAAAAAAACACACACACATATATATATATATATATATATATATATATATATATATATATATATATATATATATATATATATATATATATATATATATATAATAAAGAAAGAGATGCAATGTTGGGATGAGGCGTTTTATAGCGCATGCCGAGGTTGGTGATGGTTTGAGGATGTCTCTCATCTCATCATGGATATGCACTCATTAAAGTATTAGAAATATGATGATGCTCCTTCTATTTCCACCGTGGTGTGAAAACAAAAATGCAAAATTCTTTTTTCCAGTTTTTGACCATTGCCAACGGCGCATTTCACAACATTTGACCGTAAAATTATAAAATGTTTTTTAACAAAAAATTATTTATTTCAAAGTTGTAAAAAAGAAAATGTAAAATGTGTTAATTTGTTTGAACCGCTTATGATTGGTGAAGCGAAGATGAATATGACCACTGAGTTTTCGTCGTGTTGTCGCTGTCCTCTTCCCATGCTCTCTGCAATTCCTCCCCACTATCACTTCCCCATCTCCATACCCAAACAATTAAAAATCACATGCCAATTACTTTATTTTATATTTTCACAGAAAATAAATATCTAAATCAGCTGAATAAATTTAATAAGAACAGAATTTTTTAGTCACACTATTCTATTCGTGTCAGAGAGGACCATTATATTTAATACTGCTGCATCAATTATTAAACTCAATCAACCCTTCACTAAATTAACTAATAAGCATAACGCGTTAAATTTTGTGAACCGATTTATCATATTTTCGAGTTGAGTTGGATTTTATAAAAATTTGTAAATTTTGATACCAGTCAAAATTAAGACTACGAATCCGATTAATTTAGATGAAATCGTCTTTCTCACCAATTCATTTATAAATTTAAATTATATTAAAAATTTAAAATTTAAAATAAATTTTATATAAATTTATTTATTTAAGATTTTAATATTATAAATAAATAAGTGATAACATTTATGTTTGATACTAATTCTTTTTATTATTGTGTTTTTGAATTATAATTAAAATTTAACATGATTTTAAATTGTATTATATATTTTATTTATTTTGGATTATATATGAAATTTTAATCTCATTTTGAATTGTATTATGAGTGAATTTTATTTAGATCTTATTTAATATTTTTAAAATTGTAATTAAATGAGTTAATAAGTCAACTTGTTTTGAATTAGATTATATTTTAATTTTTTAAACTCGTTAACAAGTAAACCAAATTGGATTAAAGACTAAATGACCAGACTAATGAATCAGATTGAATTGAATTGAACTGAATGATCCATTTTGACAATAATAATCATTACAAATTTTAGTATAACCAATTAATAACGTATTCTTTTAAAAATACAACAAAAATTATTTTAACTTTATATATATATATATATATATATATATATATATATATATATATACACGTACAATCATTTTAAATTAAAAAAAATAAGTTAGTCAAATATTAAAGGCATAATACCCAATTTTGTCCCCACTTTGGTTCGGAAATCTCAAGTTAGTCTCTTTATAGAAAAGTGAGTTGAATGGATCCTTACTTGTAATTAGTTGACTCTAATGAGTCCCTTCCGTTAAATAGAAGGAAACGGAGTTAGTGGACTGATGATGTGGCAGTTGTCTGTGGTGAGGTGTCAATACGCAATTGTTTGCGTGCTTGCGTGGTTCAGAAAGCTTCAGGTTCTCCTCTTCTCTCCGCGCCATTCCAACGGGATGAGACCCAAAGTCTCTTTCTTCTCCCTACAGTTCGCTGGCCTCCCAACCAAAAATGGCCACCGCATTCCAACCGGCATCGATGCCATCTCCGACACCCACGGACGGCCATCGTCGGACGCCGCTCCAGCCCCTCCTTCTCGCGTGCGAGGGAGGACCTCGCTTTTCACGTACGCCCCAGATCTGCTCCGAATCCATCCTTGCCGCGCCTCGATTCAGCCACCGCGGACGGATCCCACGCCGCCGCACGTCACCAGGACCCAGATGGCTGCGACGCTTCTTCTCTCTCCGCTCGCGGCCCAGATTCACCGCTGCCCTCGCCGGAGCTTGCTTCTCCACCGATGCCACCACTCCCTTTTTTTCTTTCCCTCTTCTAAGAAGGGTTCTTTCATCTCCAGCATCACCACCGAACATTTTCCCCTCTCTTTTTACTCATTCATTTTTTTTCTGAACCACGTTGCTTAGGTTTTACTCGATTATTACATTCTTTAATTTATTTTAATTCTCTTTTGTGGTGATGATGGGGCTGGGAAGAATTGAGAGATGATGGGGGGTTGGAGGAATTGGTTGGAGAAGATGAAGAAGGTAGTGGTGATAAAATACCACCAAGAACAGGAGGCACTGCAACAGGGGAAGCATTTGGAGAAGGGTTGGTTGAAGCCATCACGACACAAATCTTCCCTCAAAAGCAAAATGTACTAGTTAAACACTTCCATCACCATTCCTCTGATACTTTCTCAAACCACCATCACTCCAAATTCCTATGCTTTCCAGAAACAAACTCGACACAGCACCCCAAGCATCAACAAAAAATTTCAATTTTCAGATCAACCCTTCTACAAGCAATGCTCGAATTTCTTTAGAGAAAAAAAAAACACAACCACCATGACCCAATCCCTTAAAAAAAAAAACACTTAACTTTGGCAAAGAGCAAAAAGTCAATACCCACAAACAACTTTCAAGAAAGCTAATACTTTAGTGAGGTACAACTGCCACATCATCAAAGACAATTGCCACATCATCAGTCCACTAACTCCGTTTCCTTCTATTTAACGGAAGGGACTCATTAGAGTCAATTAATTACAAGTAAGGATCCATTCAACTCACTTTTCTATAAAGGGACTAACTTGAGATTTCTGAACCAAAGTGGGGACAAAATTGGGTATTATGCCAATATTAAAAGTAACTATACATTTTAATAACGCAATACGCTACCAATTATCTATATTTTTATTAATTTTTTCTTTAAAATATATATACTACCGATTTTTCCTTGGTTAATATGAAATTTCCAAGAAAAAAGTTATAGCGGATAAGATTTTTTAGATTAGTTACAATAAAAACGTTCTTTTATAACTTATGACAACGTAAAGTTTCTTTAAACTCACCATATAAAAATCAAATATATTTTAAATTAATTTAATGTTGGTTTTTACAGGCTTTATTACTAAAATAAAGTTAAATATTATTAAAAATATTAAATATTTTATAGTAAAAAACTATAATTAAAGATACATGTTACGATTTTGTTTCATAATTTTGTTAGAAAATTAGAAAATAGATTTGTTATCATATTTGATAAATATTTTAAGTATAATAATTAAACTGTAAAGTCATGTACTTAAGAATCACGTATCCTTATATAATACGTATAAGTTATTGATGGTTAAGTTTTCATAATATAAATATCGAAGAGATTCAAAATAATGAATAAGTTTATATAAGATATTATGCTATCAATTTCGAATTAAAATTTTAAACTAATATATTTATATATTTTTTAATTATAATCGACCTCGATACCATTAAATTTTTAGGAGAGATATTGAGAAGATTATATACTAAATTATGTATAAACTCATATGAAATTTAATTACCCATTTTCAATTTAAAACTTTAAATTAATAGATTTATAGATATTTTTATTTATACATAGTTAATCTTACTCCTTTATGTCAATATAATACTTTTAATTTATCCTAAATTATTAATTTTAATTAGTTTAAAATATATAATTTATATTATAATAGGGTAGTGGAGATGTATACACATGTAAAAATGCAATACAAATTGAATAAGATATAATTAAAAAGGGCCAAAGTTAATTTAAAAAGAAAGAAGAAAAGAGTTGAAGTAGGTGAAATTGTGTTGTGAGAAGCAATCTAGCGCAACAGTGTGTAGACCACAGTTTACTTGTCTCGCGGCAACATTGTCCGAATCCGTTGCGAGACACCTCTTTCTCTTTCTATTTCTCTTTCTCTCTCAAGCATTTTAACAAACAGCACTTCTTCTAAACTCTAATCACTTACTGAGTGTGCGCTACCTTCGCCATTTCAGAACAAACGAACGCATTCGCTTAACTTGCGTGTGGCAAAGTCGTAAAAATGGAGCGGAAGCAAGGGTTCTTCTCCGCGCTGAAAGACGAGGTGGTTCGTGGTCTGTCGCCGGCGCGCTCACGCGCCAAGAGCCCGGCAAGGAGCTCATCACCGATGTCCTCGCTGCTGCGGCGGCGACGGAAGCACCACGCGCCGCCGCCGGAGCTCTTCATCGCGAGATCGGGCAGCCTGAGGCCGGCGGAGGCGCTCTCGCCGCTGAAGGAAGGACCAGACGGAACCGATGGCCATGACTCGACGCGCGGAGAGGGAAGGTGGGGCCAGTGGATGAAAGGACCACTCGCGAGAGCACCCTCTGTTTCCTCCTCCTCCTCATCGTCCTCTTCCTCGTGCAAAAAGTCCGATCTGAGGTTGCTGCTTGGCGTGTTGGGTGCTCCACTTGCCCCCGTGCACGTGTGCACCACGGACCCCTTCCCTCACCTCAGCATCAAAGACATCCCCATTGTTAGTAACTCTTTTCACTATGTTTAACTTCTCTCTTTTTGTTATATTCCCAGATCAAATGGCCTTAGGTTTATGACTTGCTTCCATAACCTTAATTTTTTGTCAATTCTTTGTTCAGTTGTCTAATCAGTAAATGTTTTACCATGTTAAGCATTCTGTTAGGTCACATTTGGAAAATTGAATGGAAAATGTGTGTATACAGTGAAGGGGATAATATAACTGTTGATCTTGTCTTGTGGTAGTTCCTTAAGATAAGGTGGTTTTGTTGCAGGAAACTTCGTCTGCTCAGTACATATTGCAGCAGTACATTGCTGCTTCTGGGGGGCAGAAGCTTCAGAATTCGATTAACAATGCTTATGCCATGGGGAAGGTGAGGATGATAGCCTCTGAGTTTGAGACAGCGAACAAGGTCACGCGCAGCCGGAACTCCTCCAAGGCTGCCGAGTCCGGTGGGTTTGTCTTGTGGCAGATGAACCCCGACATGTGGTATGTTGAGCTTGCTCTTGGTGGCAGCAAGGTTCATGCCGGTTGCAATGGGAGACTAGTGTGGCGGCACACGCCCTGGCTCGGTGCACACGCTGCCAAAGGGCCAGTTCGGCCTTTGCGACGCGCCCTTCAGGTGAGGCTGTAACCGTACTGTTTCAGGGTACTGCTTAGTTAAATTTATATTTAGTTACTTGTAGGAGAAGAACATAAGAAGGAAAAATGAATCGAGTTTCTTCCACAAGCTAAAATGATATGTAGACCAGATTTTATGAAAGTTCTCTCATCCAACTTCTTCAAAATTTTAACTGCATAAGTTGATTTTGATTTATCAGAGAAAGTAAAATCATTTTACGTTATTTTATTTTTTTATAGGTGTTTATGGAAAAATTTATCTAGCGGGGCCTAGGTGGTTTACATTTCTGACTACTTTTTCTGTCTGCAGGGCCTTGACCCTCGAACGACTGCAAGCATGTTTATCAATGCAAGATGCATTGGGGAGAAGAAGATAAATGAAGAGGACTGTTTCATCCTGAAGCTCTGTGCAGACCCCTCAACATTAAAAGCCAGGAGTGAGGGTCCAGCGGAGATCATAAGGCATGTTTTGTTTGGGTACTTTAGCCAGAAAACGGGGCTTCTCGTACACTTGGAGGACTCCCATTTGACCCGCATTCAGAATAACGGTGGTGATGCAGTGTATTGGGAGACCACAATAAATTCCTTTCTTGATGATTACAGGCCTGTTGAGGGGATCATGATTGCTCACTCGGGTCGTTCTGTAGTGACGCTTTTCAGGTTTGGGGAAACTGCTATGAGCCACACTAAAACCAGGATGGAAGAAGCTTGGACGATTGAGGAGGTTGCGTTCAATGTTCCTGGCCTCTCCTTGGACTGTTTCATTCCTCCATCTGAGCTAAGGTTTGCTTCCATGAGTGAAGCCTGTGAGCTTCCTCAAGGTCAGAGGGTGAAGACTGCCGTGGCAGCAGCTGCATACCATGCCAAAGTTGCTCAACTACAAAAATCGCATGAAGGAAACACTAATAACATTAACTGGACAGTGGATGTTTAGCTAAGAGGCAGTTCTGGACTAGCCTAGGCGTCTAGTTTTTTTAACTTTTTGTGAACTATCTGACAAATTACTGCAGGTAAATGGTAAGATTGCAGCAGGGTTGTCAAGAGTTTTCTGCTGTGGGTCATTGCCTCATCAAATTTGTAAATAGAAATGATCAGTCGTGGATCCTGGAAAGTGAATTTCTATACTGAGTTTTTGGTGGATGATTATGTGCATCAAGGTTTGTTTTGCCCACTTGCTTTCCATCAGCGTGAAATTGGGAATCTGCTGATCATTTTATAAGCTTTATAATTCCTGTAGAGTTTTTTTTTTTTCCTGTGAAAGCATTAACCATGATGCTTGGAAATCACAGTTATAACCTTGATTTCGTCACTGAAAAAGTTTTGGCGTTGTGTTTCAAGGGCCAGCACTTTGAGGTTTAATATCGATATTGCTGGTGACATCCGCAAGGAAATTTCTTCCGTCTTTGGAGGAAACTATATATCATTGAAGAACTTTAAATATGTTTAGTGCTGGTTGTTATTATGAATTGTAAACCTAGTAGCCAGAGTAAGTAGAAGCTAAACTATCATAGATCTAAATTTTTATGCTTTTAAAGGACATATATATTGACAAAGCTTGTATCAATATTTAATTGTAACTGTTAGAAATATGTCAAGATTTCCTTTATTATCAGAACTGTTCCTTTCTATTTATCTTCTCCATGGATGATGTTGTTTTCTCATATATTATGGTATAGTGTTCATCATTAATGCCTTGGTTATGGTTGAGATGTCAACATATCGCTTTCAGGATCTTCACGTTTGGAGATAATTTTTGGTTGGTATATGTGATTTATTCTAATCGAATCTTTTTTGGAAAACTTGTATTCTTGAGCATACCTTTTCCTTATCCGTTGAAATTTATTATGACTCACCAGTTTTTTAGTGCCATCCTTGATAATGAAGGAGTGTTTAGGAATTTTCTTTCAGCTATGAAGTCAGAGTAAATTTGTAGTTCAGATAAAACGACAATTTGACATGATTTAATGCCTTAACTTTTTATTAAATTCCCTCTCATCAGATTCTAAGTTTCATATATGGGTGTTAAGTGTTGTTATGTTTTTTTCAAAGTAATCTTAGACCAATATAAACATTACTTTCATTTGGTAATCATGTGATAAACTTGATCTTCATTCTAATGAGACTTTTAAGTTAATATTATATAGTATATGTTGCACCGCATACATTTATGAAAATCGAAATCAAATGATAAATAAGTAACCATTGCTATGGATTTGAAAACAATTAAGGCAAAAGACTAAAGAAATATGAACCTGTGTTACTCTGTACTATGATATTTTTTGTGATTTGGTTCAAGCACAAGTTGAATCAAACTTTTCGGTTTGTTATAAAATAATCTAATTAAATTTACTTAAAGCTGTTTACTTTGATAATTTTTTTAATTTGTCATTTTGTTTTTACTTTGCATCGGTTATAAAGTTCAACATTTATATGATTTTCTGAGTCATGAAGTGTTAACATTATTTTTGTTACCTTTTTTATCCCTCAAAAGAATTTGAGGCTGACAAAGTGCAGTGAGAAGATTCTCCTTAACTTTATAATGGAAAAAAAAAGTAGAAAGTCCATTACTCAAAGCAAAAAAGAGTAGTGCATTTACTTTCCTTCCTTTTCCATCCCTTTCTTGGATTATATAGCCTGAGCCTTCCAAAAGGTTATAAGTATTAAGCTATTTTTGTATACATTAGGTGAAAATTTATGTTTCAGTTAGCAGACCTGAAAAAACCTAGCTTGGTAAAATGTGTACTTTTATATCCAAAAAGTGTTCATTATTTGGTTTATTGACAAGTTTAGTTTAGAGAATAAAAATGCCTGTTTTGGGGGACTGCTTTCTGTTTTCTTTTCAGTTTCTTTTGACAGATTTTTTTTTTCAGTAGTTGGTAGTGTTTGAATTTCAAATTTCTTGAAGATCAATTTGAAATCTCACGAAATATATAATAAATTTGGAAGAGAATAGAACGTGACATAAAAAGTGAAACGGGTTTCTTGAACGTGATTATTTCCTTTGAGTAATTCAGTTTCTCTTTTCCACTATTAGATTTTTTGGGCCGTACCACATGCGTTGAAATTACAGACATCAAGTTCGGACTTTAATAATGGTTCAGAGAACTTTAGTTTCAATTAAAGGCAATCATCAAAGAAAGAAGAGGGACACGCTACTAATAATAGTAAAACTTCATTGCTATAAATCTTAATATCTATTTTTCTTTTTATTTGTCTTCTAACTTATTATATTAATATTTTTCTTTTTAAGTGTCAACTATGATAAAAACTGTAGATATCATTCACCCCATTTTGAGGTGGAGAAATGGAAAGAAAGAAATAAAAACAATATACAAAGAAAAAGTAGGAGAGCTATACATGAGAGAAAATGGAATCTAAATGATATAGATATAAGAAAATGAGCGAACATGATAAATATTAACACTTTGACATAATTAATAAGAAAAGAGAAAAAAAATAATACTTTGACTCTTAAAATAATTACACCCATCCTATAATTCAATTTAATAATATACTAATTTAAATGTAAAATATAAAATTAAAAAATAAAGTAAGTAAAATTAAAATATTATTATTTTGTTATTAAATGAGTGTTTTTTTATTGATAGGTGTCACAACATCATTACCTAAATACTGTTCAAAATGCAATTCCCGTAAATACTGTGCAAAATGTGCTAAAAAGAACTCTAAATGTTCCATGTAAAAAATAAACTAAAAAATCTACAGAAAAAAATTAAAAAAATAATATCCTCACATTTAAATAATGAAATATAAAAACACTAAATCCTTAAAAATATTTCTTTACATTAAGATCTTTAAATACAATGAAAATAATCAAATTTATTTCAAATAGCTTAAATTGCTATATTTTTTTAATTTAGATATTTCTTTACATTTAGATATTTAGTTTTCTACTTTATATTCTTTTTCTAAATAATTTTTTTTCTAAACAAAATTTCTATAATTTAAAATAACGTTTTTATTTTTTTATAAATAAAAATTTATATTTTTTCAAAAAAAATTAATTAAACTGCATCTATAATGAAAAGGTCTAAATGAGAAAATAAAATGCACGTGGATCTAGTGCTAGTAATAAAGATGTGAAAGAATTTACTGAAGGAAAAAATTCAACAAAACTCAATGCTTTCAAACAATAAAAGACATAAAAATGAACTAGAGCACAGGTATGTAATACGAGTTACATTCATGTGACAGCTTTTTCTTCATGGAAGAGTGAAAATAAAAAAAATGGCGTAATTAATGTCAAAATAACTTTTTGAAATAAACTAATATTGTACTAAAATAAAAAACAAAAAAAATTATTGTATTTTAATGTTCCAAGAAATGTCTATCAGTCCCTTTATCAGAGAGCTCTTCAGGGACTATTAAGAAAAGAGAAGGGAAGAACAGATTGAATAGCAGAATAACAAAAAATTGTGGAGTTTCCATGAACTATACTAGACTCTACTTGTAATTCCAAAACTTAACTCAGAACCACAAAATCTAACCTATATCTCCAGCTCAAGTGTCAAAGTGGGACTATATGAACTTTTGCATCAAAAGCTTGTCTATATACCCCGTGATGTCTGCAGCTACACATTTTTTTATTGTGTACTGATATCTTCCTTCTACAATGTGTGGAATGCAATTAATGCTGCAGGATACCAGTAATAAGTGTGAGCCACGATGACATAATGCGTAGTGAAAAAATGAAAATCAGTAGGTAAACACAACCAACATAAATGCAAGCATGTGCTGTAATGCATAGTGTGGACAGACAAAAATTCAAACAGTAACCAAGATATCAAGATGTCAGCTTACAAACTAATGAAAAAAAAATGAACAGAAAAACATGAAGAGATAGCAACAGAGTGACTTTTCAAAGAAAAAAGAAGTAATAAATGAAAGCAAAGGTCCATACAAAACAGATTTAGAATGAAGATAAGGATGAGCAAATCGTTAGCAAGAAGGCCATACAATGATTCAACAAATAGTATGAGTAAGAATAGAAAGAATAAAAAGGTAAAATTCCACTGCATGCATCTGCATATAATTATTATATAGCAAACTACAATCATACCAACAACTCACCTATAAAACAAAGGAGAAAAAAAATCCAAACAGCTATTCGAACAGGCTGCCTGTATTGAATTTGGTATTGAGATCTTTGAAGCTTTCTCCGAATAGCACCATACCATCCATGGAGTTGTTTGTCATAGCATTCATCACAACTATCAAGGCCATTCTTACTTTCACAGCTTGCACTGTTGCCCTGTTTTCAGTAAAAGAAAAATATATTACATATCAGTAAATCAACAAATGTATAAAAAATCACTCAAGCAAGTTATCATTATGAGAGACAACAACTGCAGATTACATACCCTATTGAATTCAGAAGTTGGAAGTAGTGTGCTATCAGTTTCTGTATGAGGATTCACTGCTTTCAGCTTTTTATAAGCATTCCTAGACCACTTCAACTTAGAGACTGATTCCATTGAACTAAGAAATCCTGATAAACTGGGTGCCTTATTATGCATTGGACCAGAAGAACCACTTGATGAACTCCACTGCTGTGCATCATCATGAACTGAAACTTTCCAAAATCCAATATCAGCACTAGCACTGGCCACCCTGCGATGCCCACGTGATATCTCCCCCTTTGGTTCACCCCATCCATATGAAACATGAAAATCCTTCGAACAATTAGTCACTGGTGGATCTTCAATGTCCCTGCTGTTACTTTCTGGTTTTCCCGAAAGAAACAAAGCAAGCTCATCCTGTTCTCCTTCGTCTAAACGCAACCAAGGCAGAGATGCCTTGCCTACCGATTCACTTATCGAATGCTCAACTTTCATTATCTTATCCTCAATGGCAGTGATAAATTGTCGGTGCCTACTTCTCGCTTCATCACTTGAAATTTTGCCATAACTTGGCATCACTGCCCGCTCAAATTCCTCTAACTGCATTTTCCAACAAATATACAATCATATCTCCACTTCAACAACAAAATACTTCAAATGAACTAGCTATTCTAGTAGACATTTACCGTGAGTAGGAATTACCTGCCATTTGGCAGTGCCAAGTGCAATATATAGATCTCTACACACTTCATCAGAGTTCCACATGCTGGACGCATCTTTTGTTGCGTGTAACCATATCCTATAAGTAGATTCCATCCTTCAAAAACACAAAGATAACAAATCAACAAGAAGAAATTACATGATTGTGCACACAGATAAACCTAGAAATTTCAGTAATCAAGCTTCCCAACTCTTCGAATTCAGTAGAGTAGAAAAAGGCACAAATTAAGTCAAGTTGTACTTCCAGACCTAAATCAGTATATTCCTCTTCAGCAGAAAATAAATTATAAATTAAATAAAAGCACAAAACTAATTGGAACAAAAATCGAACAAAACTCATGTAAATGGACATACCTGTCTGCAGATTCTTGAACTTCTTCGGCGGCGTTAAAGAAAGGATCCTTTTCCCACCGGTCAAAACTCGACGCCATGAATAAATTTAGTTTACCAAAAATTCCGAATAATAATTGAAAAAAAATTTGGGAAAAAACAATGAATTCAGTGTATAAAACCCTAGGCGATGAAACCTCTGCTGCAGTGATAAACTAATAAAATTGGTCTATGCGGGTATTCGTTAAATTAAACGCAGTAAAGAAAGGAGAAGCGAAGAACGAGGGATCCGTGAGAACGGTTCTGATTATTCGTTAGTTGGACGAGAATGAAGCGTATCCGAAACGTAATTAATAGGTTAGGACTAAGGTTGTTCTCGTGACCTTCGTTAAATGTTTTTTTCGCCAATTTTTATTTATTTTATTTTTTGGATGCGGATATGTAACGCGTGATAATGGTCGTAATGATTTTCCAACGTTTGTGGTCAATAATGTACTGCTTCATCCTGCTTCGCTTCGCGTTCTTTTTATTGCCACCAAACAAATGAGTGAAATAATTAACTTTTACGTCTTTCTTTTATGAATTACTATGTACACTGTTATTTTACTACCTAATTCAAATAATATATATTATCGAATTAATAAATGCGTGGCGAATTTAATATTATATCACTTTTCTGTACAGTAACAAAGAATTGACAGACGCACAAAATGAAGTGTGGCTAATGTGCGTACAAATTAGACACGCGGAACCTTTTTCGAGGTGATATAAATATATTTTTTCATATATATAAATAATAATAGTACGTTTTTTTTAGTTTTACGGTACACAATTTAGAAAGTAAATATGAATTGAGAAATTAAAATTTGAAGTTATTTTTATTCAATTTTCATCTCTATGAAACATAATACAAAAAGGTAAAGTGGAAAGATAAGATATGAATAATTGATAGAGCCAGTAATCCATAATGATACATGCAGATGCGCCAATACTTTTTTATGTACAATTATTGTTGTCGTTATAATTATTATTATTCCATGTGCTAAATATATTAAACGAGGCCTTTTGGGCCACACAATTTCGGCAGGCCCTTATCAAATCATGTCCAGCTGAACGCAATTGGGCTTGCAACCCTATGTTTTCCATCCGTCCATTCCAAACGCGCAAAGCTACTGGTCCCGGAGGGCTTGGAGGTGTATGTAAACGACACCGTATAGCTCTTCTTCTCGTACTCCTGCGCGAAACTCAGCGTCCCCGGTTCCACCACAATCTTCACATTCGAATCCCCCAACGGCACCACCGAAGCTTTATACGTTCCCGGAGCTCCGACGTTAGTCAAAACCCTAGAGTACTTCACAGTATGGGGAGCATCCGAACCACCCCCAATCCCCGAAGCTGTCTCCAAAGCAACCGCAAACGAAGGATAGTTGAAATCCTCCACTCTGTATACCCTCTTCGGGTCACAAGTAAAGTCCCTCCTCGCAGCAAGCTTGATTTGAAACGACGTGTAGTTTAGCGCGCAGAAGAATCCCAAGTAGTCTTCCACGTCGGCATCATACACCAGACCAGGATCAAGGGCAGCCACGGGATTCACGTGTCCCGCGCCATAATCGAACGGCGTTGCAGGTTGCCCAGTGGCAACATCTTCAATTGCGGCGCCGTTTTTGTAACTCGTGTAGGCTGTTGTCATGAGTGCGGATCTAATAGCCGCAGGGCTCCATTGAGGGTGCGCGCCTTTGACAATCGCGGCCAAGCCACTGACGTGAGGGCAAGACATGGAGGTTCCGGAAATTATGTTGAAGCTGACATGGCGATCGTCAGCGGTCAACCCGGTCGGTCCAACCGCGCCGGTCCAACCGGCTAAAATGTTGACCCCTGGAGCTATTAAATCCGGTTTGAGAATCTTGGGCGTGAGAGCGTTGGGTCCTCTGGAGCTGAAAGCCGCCACAACCGGGGAAGGTTGAACCTCCAAATGGGTTCCTACGAAAGCAATCTTAGCGGTGGGATTTACGGAAGAAGAAACGTAACTCTTAAGAATTTGACTTGATTTTTGGCCCAGCGATGCAGCAGGAAGAAGATGAGGGTCAGCAACTAACTCTTCCCCGTAAGCTTCATTGTTGGCCAAAATCATTCCAGCACCTCCCGCTAGCTTCACCACCAAACCCTTTTCCACTCTGGGATTTCCCCCTCTCTCGCATATCACAACCTTCCCTGAAACCTTCTCAGGAATGAGAGAATCTTGCAAGCAAAGATACCCAACAGAAGAGTTACTCGCGTTGCCAGCGTAAACGAGAGGAAGCGGAGAATCCGGCAAGGGTTTACCGCTATAAAGCGAGGCTCCGGTGTATGTTTTTCCGTTTCCGAGCGTTATGTAAGCAGGGAAATCGCGGTCTAAAGTTCCCGCTCCCACCGTGGTTATCCACGGCGCCACGTTGGATAGAGTTGACGAACTGGGCCCACCGTTCCCTGCTGACATGGAAACTAAAATCCCGTGTGACGTGGCAGAGAAGGTACCAATCGCGATAATGTCTCTGTAATACTCCATTAAGCTTCCCCCAATCGACATGGATAAAACGTTCACGCCATCTTCTATGGCCTTGTCGATCCCCGCGGCTATGTCGGAAGAAAAACACCCACCAAGCCAACACACTTTGTAAACCGCCACGCGCGCTTGCGGCGCCATTCCACGAGCCGTGCCTGACGCCAAACCGAAGAAGCTAGCTTCGGGAACCACCGAGCCTGCTGCCGTGGTGAGCGTGTGACTCCCATGCCCCTCGTCGTCTCTCGCTGACTTTGACTCTGTACTTAAGTCAACAGGTCCAAGAGCGGATTCGTAGCCTTTGGAGAAAAACCTCGCACCCACTAGTTTTCTGTTGCAGTGTGAGGAGTTCATGTTGCTGCCAACTTCGCACTCGCCTTTCCACGTGGCGGGTACCGGGCCCAGGCCCGTGTCATCGAGGCTCTTCAGCTCGGGCCAGACGCCGGTGTCAAGGACTCCGATGATGACCTGGCTCTGTTGCTGGGACGCGGGTAAGAGCGTGGTGCTTTTGTCGAGTCCGAGGAACTGCGGTGTTCTTGTGGTGTGGAGCTTGTATCGAAGTTCTGGGGTCACTGAGAGAATTCCTGGTTGGTTCGCGAGTGTTTCTGCTTCTTGGGGTGTGAGCCTGGTGGAGAAGCCGTGAACCACGTGTTTGTAGGTGTAGAGGATCTCTGCGGTGGCTGATGCTGATTTGAGGGAGGAGTCGAACCAGTTGAGGTGGTCGGAGAAAGTCGAGGGCATGGTGGACTTGTCCATGTGGATTATGTATGTCTTTTTGGTTTGGCGGTGTGTTTGCTTTTCTTCTGCTTTGGTGTTGGTGCTGCTAAAGAACGCTGTCAGCAGCAGCAGAAGAATAAGGGTTTGCAGAGACTTGAGAATTTGCGTCTTCATTGCTCTGTTTTGGTTGTGTTGGTTCTGATTGCGGGATTTGTGAGGTATTTATTGTTGAGTTGAAGATATGGTAACAGTTGAAGTTGAGCCATAGGAATATAAGAGTTTATAAAATGAATAAGAAATGCTTTTCTTTTTCTGGTATATCAATTTTACCTTTTCCTTTCTCACCCTAGACAAAATACTTTGTTAGCCACAGATGATAAAATTGGTTAAGAGATGCAGATTTCTTTGTACCTCTCTGTTTTTAGTCGTAGAATGTGTTATATCTATCTTTTTGCCATGTTTTTTCCTTCTATTCTGAAGCACTGAAAATGGTCTATTATTCCCCATAATCTTTTTGTTGAGACCTGTTTTTTTAGAAAACAAAAAAAGAAAAAGATTAAAAAGAAGCAACTTAGTTCTTGCTTTATGAAGGAAAAACACACGTACATGGTGGGGGTGCAAAAGTCGAACAGGTAAGGAGACAAAGTAGCTTTTTCGATGACGTCATCATCGTACTTTGTTTAAAATTTTAAACAATTGCATATAGCTTTTTATGAAAATGAATAGTTGAAATACTGTCAGCACAACACTAAAATGAATTTCTACGTATCTAAAATTCTCTTCCTTTTCTTAGAGAAAGAAAAGTGATACACAGCTATTCTATTTTTTATTCTAAATGTGACCAACATATATAAAATAATATTTTTTATTTTAATTATAAAGCAATTTAGAACGAATTAACTAGAAAAGAAAAACTCTTTAACTAACCATATCAAACTATGTAAACCTATTTTGTTAATTAAGTATAATTGTTTCATGCATTATCTTTCATCATACATGAATGTATGTTATCTTTCTAATCAAATAAGTTACTTTTTTTTATTGATATTTTAATAACATTTTTTTATAAAAACTATGATATCTTAATAATTTTTTTTAATAATTTTTAACAATAGACTATATATTATTAATTTATTGGTTTGTATATTTAAAATAAACTAATCACGAGTTATTAAGTAAGCTGCTGTTGTAAAAAATTGTCAAAAAAAAAATTTATTAAAAGAATATTTTTCTTTGGTACAATAAAATTCCATTAACTTGATGTGCTTGAGAAGTCATAAGGCTGAAAATTCTCACCTACTGATAAGTATGGTTTAGTCGAGAAGTAAGTAAAATCTAATTAATGATTGCCTTTTATAAATTATTGAATTCGAGTACTCTCTTTTGTATTATCAAATAAGTCTAAAAACTTTTGGACAAAGAAATTCAATCAACGAGAAATCAAAACACAAGATTCTTCTTCTTTTTCACGACTATGGTCAGGTCGGTAGTGTCAAATTCAGATTACGTCCCTTTCATATATTTAACTGCTGAAGGAGAGAGATAATCATGATTAAGACAAACACTAAGTATGTGATGTAAGCTTTTTCTACTAACAATCCACTCATTTTACACACGAAAAGAAGCTTTCAATATTTTGACAAAAAAGCTTTTCTAATATCAAAATATATATTAATTCTCCAAGATCAGATAGCCTTTAATTTATGGTAAGAAGAATCATCTTTATAGCACTTAGTTAAGAGTGGAAGCAAGGGACACACATATTATACCTTATAAATCGACCATTATAATATATATATATATATATATATATATATATATATATATATATATATATATATATATAGCATATTATAATATAGAAAGAGTATAATTATTAATAAGTCTAGTTAGATTGATAGATTTACTTAAGTGAACAAACCTTTCAACCTTTTTATAAACTTTAATCTCAAGTTATTGTAATGAGGATTTGACAAGTGTTTAGTTAAAGTTGAGGATGAAGTTCTTAATGTTTATGTAAGTATAATTATGTATAAACTCTATAAAAAATTATTAAATAATAATTAAATTTAGAGGTAAAAATAATTAGTCATTGATAAATTAGAGACTATTTTATAAACTAAAAAGTTATCAGTATATAAAATAGTTTTTAAGAATAAAAAATTATAATTAATTTGTGAATTAAAGTCTAAATTGACTTTAACATTAACTACTAAATTTTTTAACTATATTAATTCTAAATTAGTCTTTACTTTTTTAATTAGAGACTAATTTAAAATAAATAATATTAAACTAAAATTTTTGTAACTAGTATTAGAGATGAATTTAGATTCTAATTCAAAACTTAATTATAATTTTTTATTAGTAATATAGACTATTTTAAATATTAATAATTTTTAGTTTATAAAAATATTTTTAATTTGGTAATATAATAAATAATTATTTTTGTCTTTAAATTTAGTTGTTTTTTTTAATGATTTTTTTATAGTGAAATAATATACATGAGAAACATATTTTTTTAATTAATGTAACTATATTTTATGTAGTTCAAATCAAACTTCGTTAAAGGAAACTTATGAAAATATATAAAATAATTTTATATTCATCTTATTTTCATCCTTTATTTTAATTATATATTATCACTTTAAGGTTTTCTACATATATAAACTATAGAAATAAATAGCTAATATATATTTCATTAAAAACTATACGATAAATCTATAATTTTTAAAATTAAAATAACCATGGTGGTGTAAGAATTGAGAAGAGAGTGTTGATAAATGACGTTGATTTAGAGAAGAAAATGGAGTGTTAAAAAGAGAAAGCAGAAAAAAGGTTTAATGATTGAGAATAGAGACGTATGAGAGATAGATTGTCCAAGTTGTAAACTTGTTTGTTGTTCTTTATGAAGGCAATTAGCTGGAGAGGACCTACTTCTTATTAATGCTAAACACGTAGGTTAAGCAATCTCCTATCTATACTTAATGTTTTGATTAAACAATTCGACACTTTTGACTACTCAAGCACTTCTCCAATAATTCAAACCCAAATTATAATTAACTTTACTCATTCATTCACTTCAACATTTCATCCTTTGGGTCCCTAATTACAGCAACAAACAATAAGGTACCATCAACCGTCAATATATGTCGGTCGTCTGCTTCACAAATACCTAAATTTAATTTCTTTTTCGTATCAATGTCCTTCGATTATTAATTCTAACTGTAAAGTTTTATTCCAAATTAAGTTGTAAAATATAACGTCCAATGGAATGCATTTTTCAATAAAATTATTTTTCAGTTTGGAATCTGAAACATAAGTGAGCCTTTGTCTTAATTTAATTTAGATTTGGATATTTTTTATATATGTTAAATGTTATAATAATTTTCATTAGCTTTTGATTGTTTATAAAAGGAGGGGTATAATTTTTTATTAGTTATAAAAATATGGTAAATGTTGACAAATATACGAATTAGATGGATATGTATATTTATTGTTTTTAAGAACTTACTTATCGTTTGTCCCTTATGCTTAGCATGAAACTAAGGAACTTGCCTCATCTACTCTGAATACGCATTTATCTGGGTTAAGTCGCAAGTTGTATGCTCATAAAGCTGAGAATATGTCAGTCAGATCTTACAAACACTAAAAGAGGTTTAGGGATTTCACTACCATGATGTCTACGTATATTGTCACTTTTATCGATTAGGTGTTTGAACACCCTATCCATAATGTAGGGAGGGACAACACACACATACACATAGATCTCCACACTGATAAGATATCGTCTGCTTTGGGCCAAGCCCTCACGGATTTGCTTTTGGTACCACTCCAAAAGGCCTCTTACCAATGGAGGTATCTTATGTGTATATAAACCCATGTCCATCCCTTATTTTATCTGATGTGGGACTTTGTTTGTACCCAACATCCTCCCCTCAAACAAAGGACTCCCCTACAACGGAAGTCTTTTTTCTTATCCTCGAGTACACCATGGTCAACACTCTCTTTCACAATCCATGGTCACAACACTGAGCATCTCTTGCTCTCCACCTCTCATGACTCATCTGGCTATCTGCCCACTGGCCACCTACCAGGGCTTCACCTGATCATGGAGGGACACGTACTCGTCTGAGCCCGGTCACCAGACCTGAACCATGAGCTCTGATACCATTTGTAGGGAGAGTACAACACTCACAGATACACAGATCTCCACACTGATAAGATATTGTCCGTTTTGGGCCAAACCCTCATGGATTTGCTTTTGGTACTACTCCAAAAGGCCTCTTATCAATGGAGGTATCTTATGTGTATGTAAACCCATGTTCATCCCTTATTTTATTTGATGTGAGACTTTGTTTGTACCCAACACATAAGTCTCTAATATGTTGTTCTAACATTCTTAAGGCCAAAGGACATGACCTTATAATAGTAGTTGACTTCCTCTATAATGAAGGCGATCTTTAGCTTATCACCCTTGTAACACCCAAATATTTTAAAGGGTATTACTGATAGTAGAGACTAAATTAATTTGATATCTCATATAAACAATCAAACTTTATTTCAATTACTCCAAAGTACAATACCAAACTTACAAACTTTAAACAATATAGTCTTCACCATTGAAATTTCAACTTATAAATTTTACACAACATAATCTTCCCAATACAAATTTATTCTTTTTACAAAAATCCCTGAAAGTTTTTCCCCGCATCTCTCTCATCTCTAAGCTTTTTCAACCGCATCTGCAACATTATCTAATCACATATAACATGAGTTATATGATCATAGTACAAACAAATAAGGGTAAGCCAACCATATCATAAAATCATTAAACTTGTAATAAAAATATTATAATCATGTATTTCTGCAATTGATAAAATATCATTATTTCGATGTCATTAATTCATCATTATCAAAATCATCTTTCTCATTTCCATAAATCTTACAAGTGTACCATGCTTACTCATGAAGCCTTATGGTCAGACCGCTCTCTGCCTGCTTCCTTAAGCCTCACTTATATACTATGTCTTACTTTCTGAAGCCTTATGGTCAGACCCCTCTCTGCCTGCTTTTATAAAACTTACGAATCATATGTTTATGTCAAAGCCTTATGGTCAGACCACTTTCTGCCTGCTTTCATAAACCTCAGGTGTTACTTTGCTCATACCAAACTCTCATGGTATAACTCGAACATACTACTCCCGGTAGTAACATCATTTCATAAGTAATGATTTCTCATATCCACCCCAACATTTCATAAAATCAACAATTCATACCCTCTTATCCACCTAACTCAATCATGTTCATTTTTTAATCATGAATTCATAATAACCCGTTTTAGTATCAATAAATTAAACATATTGCCAGATATCATGCTTCATATTATAAACTCATTTTTCCCATAACGAGTATAACTCAACGTATTTTCACGAAACAAAGATCATGGATCAACCAAAATATATCAACATATCTTAGGAACTACATATTAAAGTCTGGGCTCAATGTAATAAAATATATATGAAATTTTTACCATGATAATATTATGCATCTACAATCAACTTGTTTTATTTTATTTTCATCCTAGTATAGATTTTTCTTTACTCCAATTGGTCACCGAAGAGGACCCAGATGTCTGAACGCATCAAACTCACCTTCGACGCCAGCACATATGACTAGTCACAACTGACTGGACCAGGCCAGGGCTGCTCTATGATCAGGGATGTGCCAACTCAGGTTTTTAAGGTTCCTCTATCCTACCAACAAAGAAAGGCCCTCAATAATTAACAATTGATTTATTTAAATTATCTACCATGTTCTCTTATGCTCTAAATTTGAAATGCCAAATTTTAATGTGTTCACTTCCTCTCATAGCAACCTCAAACAATATCTGTACATCTATTTAATACCCATATATAAGCTATTTCAGAACCCTTACTTCAGACCTTCCAACAAGATCAATTTCAGCCAACAAACTCATTCAGAACAGATTAAATTCATCACATCACAACATGTACAATTTCACAGTTTCAGTTATCATACCCAATATAATAAAAGTCATAAAATAGTTTCACAAGAGCACACCAGTTCAACATTCATATGCAAATATTT
The DNA here is from genome assembly GCF_016808095.1 of Vigna angularis. Classification (NCBI taxonomy): domain Eukaryota; kingdom Viridiplantae; phylum Streptophyta; class Magnoliopsida; order Fabales; family Fabaceae; genus Vigna; species Vigna angularis. The sequence goes on along the minus strand of NC_068976.1, from coordinate 14,969,219 downwards.
TATAAAATAAATTCATACAAAAATAATTAGCTCCCATTACCATCAAAATAATATTAATATAAAAATTTAGGGGAATCAAGAAGTTGAATCTGGCAGAGCCGGTTAGACAACTTCTCATCCTTCCAGAAAGATGCAATAAAAAAAATAGATAAAACAATAAAATTTCTGGGGAAACAAGAAGTTGAATCTGGCAGAGCCGGTTAGACAACTTCTAATCAATCCAAACATACAATATAATTAAATAACACGAACAATAACATGTCTGGGGAAACAAGAAGTTGAATCTGGCAGAGCCGGTTAGACAACTTCTAATCCTTCCAAAAATGCAATAAAATAAATAAGTAAAACAATAAATAGTTTGGGGAAACAAGAAGTTGAATCTGGCAGAGCCGGTTAGACAACTTCTAATCCTTCCAAAATACAATAAAAATAAATAAGGAAAGCAATAAAATGTTTGGGGAAACAAGAAATTGAATCTGGCAGAGCCGATTAGACAATTTCTAATCCTTCCAAAATAAAAAAAAAAAAATAAACAACTAATAACATACAAATGGCATAACATAATCAATATCACATTTTACAATTATCACACTTGGATATCATCACAGAAGCATACTCTTATTTAAATTTCAAGATCATACAGAAACAAAATACTCCATATTCAAGATTTAAGATCAGACAAAAGCAGAATATAGCATATTCTAGACTCAAGATAATACAAAAGGAAATACTCAAAGTTAGCTCCCCTTACCTCTATTCCAGACTTAGTTTCCTCTTCTCAAACCGTTCTCCGGAAACTTCCAGAACTTCCCCTCTTCAACTAGAATTTCCTCCAACTCTCTTCTCTCACAATTTCTCTAGAATTTTGGTGTAAATCTTCAGCCTCCCCCCCTTGGCTATTTATAGCCAAAAATTTTACTATTAATTTTACTATTCATTTTTACTATTCACTTTTACTATTCATTTTTACTATTCAAAAATTATTTTTTATTCACCATTCTTATCTCTGAATGATTAATTCTATGTGGAGTGTTCTCTTCCACAATTTATTTTAATATATATATATATATATATATATATATATATATATTTTTAACCATTCACTATTTACTATTCACTATTCACTTTTCTTAAAAAAAAATCCTAAATAAGTTATCAAAAATTTGAAGCTCTCCCTCTAGAATTACTATAATTTTATATCCAAAAATTTACATTTTTCTATCCATTAAAAATATTATTACTAATAAAATGCTAAAATTTACTATTATAAATAAATATATATATATATATATATATATATATATATATATATATATATATATATATATATATTTTCATGGGTCTTACAACCCTCAACCACAAGAATTTGATTATAACCTCAGTAGGCATCCAGGAAACTTAATACATTATGGTCGGCAACTCCATCTATTAGTTCGTGAATAATAGGTAGGCATCTTTGGACATACTTTGTTGAGATCTATATTGTCCACACACAACTGTCATTTTACATTGACATTCTTTAACAACATAGGATTTGTCAACCATGTTGTGTAACGTGCTTCCTTGATGAAGTCGACTTATAAAAACTTTTCTGCCTCAACTTTAGTAGCCAAACTTCTTTCTTTTCCTAACTTCCTCTTCCTTTTTTATATCAGCCTAGCTTCACTTAAGATAGATAGCCAATGGAAGGCTACCCTTAGGTAAACCCCTAGTAGGTCAACTATTGTCCATGCAAATAGATCGGCATTGTTGGTTATAACTTAACTTACAACCTTATCTCCTTTTTCGTTCATTCTAACTTCAGAGCTCGACCCTCCTATAAAGGAAAAATTCAGGTTTCTCCAATGGGCTCTAAATGTGTATTACTACCTATCCTGAGATCGAGATTGTCTCAATTTATTGTATCGACCATGTTTGTTTGCTCAACATTGTTAATACTGAGTTATGGAATTGGAAGCCATAGACTCAGAATGTAACATTCTTGAGTTGTCTTCTAGCCGTCATGGATCGTAATAAGGTCTTCTGATGATGATGAAAACATCATGGATAGGTAGAGAATGAACAACTATAATTAGTGCCGTCAAAATGGGTTGAAACTCGTGAGCCAACCGACTCACAACGGGTTTGAGCCGGATTGAGTTGAAAAAAAATGCAAAAGTTTTGATGCGAGCCAATTTTGACCCTGGTCACTAAGAACCCGGCTCACACGGGTTGAACTCGTGGTGGGTCGGGTTGGCTCACCAACCCACCTCTTTTTTTTTTTAATTAAATCAAATTAATTATTCAAATCCTATTTTTTTTATTGAAATCAAATTAATTAAATTAATTATTCAAAACGCATAACCTTTACCTAGCAATAGAGCCTTTTGTGTTGCTGTCTTTCCAAAAGTTTCCCTCTGCAAATAAAATCCTAAGATTATAGATTGGATAATATTATAGATGGAGATAAAGAAGAAAATGCTTCAAGGGAGCATAATAGTGTGAATTTATCCATTCAGGACTCCAATTTAATAGATGGATAATAATATAGATTGGATAATTCAAGAATATATCATTTGTTTTATCTCTTTTTTAGACCTATCTACAAGCATGACAGTTTTATCTTGTGCTATATATTTTTGCTAACGACTATATGTAATTTGTTGCTAAAACGATTGTGTATGTCTCATTAAACTAAATTGGCAAAATTTTATGCTTGATAGCTTAGAATATATATATATATATATATAACAATATATTTCTTTTGTTTCATTTTCTTTTATATCAATTGCTCCAATTATTACTATTTCAATTTGATCAATTAAAGTAACATGTTATAAGAATCTCAGAAGAAGAGGGTGAAAAAAAAGTTAATTAAGTGAGTTAATGAGTCAACCCGTTTAACCCACCAACATGTGATGGGTCGGGTTGGGTTCAAATTTTTTCCGACTCGTTAATAAATGAGTCGGGTTGGGTTGGCTCATTAAGTGACCAACTCGTGGTGGATCTGGTCGGGTCGGGCCGGATTACCCATTTTGACAGCTCTAGCTATAATATTGAAGTTGTCTTTTTAATATTTTTTTAATATTTAAAAAAAATTGTTTTGTTCTTAAATTAAATATATATATATATATATATATATATATATATATATATATATATATATTATTTTTATACTAAACATTGTCGATACTTAAAAAATTTATAATGTGATAACAATATTAATATAATACCACTTATTGTAAAATATATTTACATTATTTAACTTATATTATTTTTATACCAAACATTATCAATACTTAAAAAATTTATAATGTGATAACAATATTAATATAATACCACTTATTGTAAAAGATATTTACATTATTTAACTTTTATAAAGCATAAAGATCATGATATATATATATATATATATATATATATATATATATATATATATATATATATATATATATTTGTTTTAAAAATGAAAAATAATATTTAAAAATAATTTGATAAAAAAATATATTTATTTCATAAAAAAATGAGTGAGCTCAACCCAGCTAAGTGAACAAAACAACAAATTTTCTACACAACATATTCTGTCAAATCTTACTTACCATGCTGAACTTATTTGGAAGTCAACATCATTCAGAAATCAACCAAATTTAAGAGAATGATGTGAACACTAAGACCATCCTCCCCTCATTTTTTCAAATCTCTTTCTAAATTGTCAATAGTTGTCGAACCAGTCTAAATCATAAACATAGAAGGCTGAGTTGCCAGAGAAAATGAAAGAATCACCAATAAAGAAGGAAGAGAGGAAAAAAAAAAACTAGTATTATGATCTTTGCTTTAATAAAATTTAAGACGCAAACACGATTAAGGGTAAATAAAAAGAAAAGGTGAAGGTGAAGAATATTTACATAAATTCCACCATCAAAAAGAAAAAAAAAATAGGGATTGATAATATATGCATAAAGTCTAAGGGTCGTTTACATGTCATTCAGATTTTTAAGAAATGGTTTTCAATCATAAGTTTGGTTGCATTATTCAGACTAATAATAATTTCTGATTAATTGATATACAGAGAATAAATTCTCATCAAACTAAAAGTTAAATAAATTTTATATTGATTACTAAGATGACTAGGAAAAACAAATTACATAATATTCCATTAGTGACAAAAACAGGTTTGAAAATAACACCCACTCGTGTCATACATATCCAACCAATCATAATAATTTGCATGACTTTTTGACGACTCGTTTTCACACCATTCTGCATTTCTCCAAAGAAAACCGCTAAAAATGTCAAATAAATTTAACATGATTGATAAATTAACCGGCACTAGTAAAAGAATATTTTTCTGTGACGATCTATCATGATTATCGTGTAGATCTACTATAACGTTTATACGTGTCATAATATGTCATTTTTATGTCATAAAATATGTGATTTTCGAACTAGTGAGAATAATAATAAATAAATAGACATAAAGAAGAGTAGTTAAGATATGAAAAAGGATATGTATACGGTAGTTAATAAGTCACCGTCGTAAACAAAAAGAAAAAGGACAAAAACCATATTGAAGCATTAATAGAAATGGTTTGTGAGGGACCATGTTGTTTATAATTGACATGGAATGAAGCTTAACTGCATGGATTATAATATATGAACTAAACACATTAGGAAAGTGGTTTTTGAAGATGTGATATGGATATATATACGCTATGCATAAAGACTCTTCCACAGTTCACATGCATTAACCTTCTTGCGTACTGTCTTATATAACATGATACAGTATTTTCGACCCATACAACTCAATAATACATTAATGACGAGAGTTTGATTGGACACAAAGGTGTCGTGACAAGGACACGTTTTTCCTTTTCCACCATAAATCCATTTCAAAAAAACAAATGAAAATGTCATAACGTTAATTCTCATATTACAATTTTTTTTCCCATTCATGAGAATTTCACTTTTGGAAGTTGAATTATAAAGCTGAATTCTCATCACTTTTTTAATTTTTTTTATAAATTATTTATTGCTTTTTTAAAATTACTTTTTGAGAAAAAATAGAAAATCTCACCACAGATTAGTTTCTTGTGACAAAATTTGACTTAATTATTATTTTTATCCCAAATTTTTTTCCTCTTCATTAGTTCGGTTCTCTTACTTTTTTTCTAAGTTTTAATTTGTATTAAATGAGTTTATTTTAATCATTTTTTAAATTTTTTTATAAATGTTATTAATGTCTTCTTTGTAACATTTCAGTTTTAAGTTTTTCTATGTGTCAAGATTAATATTATATTAAGTGATAATATTAATAATATTAGTGTCATGGTCGGTGTCACGTATACTAAATGTAAATATTTTGTATTTAATTAGTTTCAATATTTATCGTTTGACTCAATTAATCTCTAATTTTGTTTAAAATCAGATAATAGTGTATGTGTCCAAAATAGGATCATATTAGTAATTAAATTTAATTATGACTTACATATCAATATTAAAATAATTTTTTTAAAGTTATATGACAAATCACTTCATCTAAATATGGGTTAAATATGTTTTCGTCTCTTATGACAATGTCTGGTGGTCGGTCGGCCTGGTGGGTATTGGACAAAGACCGAACGGTTATGGTGACGTGTGGAGTGGACTATATAAAAGACCGAACGGTATTGGGCAAAGACCGAACGGTTATGGACAAAGACCGAACGGTTATGGACAAAGACCGAACGGTGTTCCGTAAACACCGAGCGATGTTGGTCAAAGACCGAACGGTTATGGTGACAGGTGGAGTGCAATATATGAAAGACAGAACGATATTGGGCAAAGACCGAACAGTGTTGGACACAGACCGAACGGTTATGGTGACGGGTGGAGTGCAATACATGAAAGACCGAACGGTGTTGGGAAAAGGACGAACGGTTATAGGCAAAGACCACCATGCCGACCACCAGACCGAGTGGTCGACCACCCACCAGGCCGACTGACCACCAGGCCGACTGACCACCAAACCTTTACTACCACGTCAAATAAAAGTAGTCAGGTGGCATGACACGTGGGCTGACCGTTAGCCACGTCAAACAAAAGTTAACGTTATCCAATTTTAAGGACTAATAGTAAGAGTTTCAAAGCTATGAGGACTAAAAACCATCAAAGCTTTGAGTAGGGACTAAAACCAAAATCGTGTGATACTTAAGGGATGAAAAACATATTTAATCCTCTAAATATTAAAATTTTATTTTAAACTTATAATTTTTTTTTTAAATTTTGATCAAAATGCCTCCTAACCATCTTGTGTGATCTAAGAATAAAGCCTTATTGTAATTTTTAAATTTTAATATTTGAAAAAATATAAAAAAAAATTGTCTTTTGTTAGCAAAAAGAAGTATATTGACATCTTCCTTCAATGAAGGATTTTGATGATGATATTTCATGGAGAAGTGTTGAAGAATTAAATAAGTGCTTGTTTCAAGAAATACTTTGAAGAATCAATAACTTAGTTGTTAAAGACTTGTAATTTGTATTGTAATTAATTTAGTAGTTCAATAGTTAATAGGTAGAACTCGAGTTGCACATCACTAAGAAATAATTTTATTTTTCATAAAAATATATGTGATAATCGATTATCACTAAGGATAATCCTAAGAAATTATTATTTGAAAATGTTTCGGAAATAATTGATTATTACTTATGATAATCTGACTCTTAATTTTCTGACCTAATTTTCAAATATAAGAGTTTATAAATACTTAGCTTAAACCATTATAGAGTACAGAGAATAGTCTGAGTCCAAGTGTTTAAGAGAGCTTGAGATTCGGTGCTTGAAGAAGGAGAAGTTTTACTTAATGTGTTTGAGTTGGAAGTGGTTATCTACAAAGCAGATTCGAAGTGTTCATTCCCTTGTGTGTCGAAGAAAGATGTTTTGTCATCTTTTATCAGTTAAGAGAGATGTATTCATTCCATATTGTATTTTGAACTACATTTTAGTGAAAATTTAATCATTCCTTTTAGAATGATTAACAATTGGACGTAGAATCTTTTGATTCAAACCAGTATTTGCTTGTGTGAATCTTCTCATCCTTACTCTATTTTACTCATTCACTTCGAAATTTTTTTTAAAGAAAATCGAATTTTTAATTAGAATCAATTCATCTCTCCTTCTTGGTTTTCGTCGAACATGCTTTTAAACATTTGTGTGCTTTTAAACATTTGTGTGATATCGATTCCAACATCTTCCTTTATTAACTTCTTTATAAATGTAATTTCTCTCACCGAAAAAAAATTAATATTCACATAAAATTTAAATTAATACTAATATGTTTTACATCTTTTAAAATTCACTAAATGTGTCTTGAGGAGTGTTGTTGTTGTTGTTAAAAAAATTGTTGATCATTTGTGTATCGAATGAGGTGTTGTTCATCATTTGTCTCAAAACATATGTTTTCTAACCTTAAATCTATTATATATGATGATAAGTTTTAATTATTTCTTAATAATTAGTTAATCTCTTTTTAAATATATTAATAAGGGGATGCAGGACTTTACGTGCAATTCTCTCTGTCAGTAAAATCAATTTTTAAAAAGAGAAAATTTTATTTTTTTATTAAGTAAACTAATGCACCTCTTGGTTTTTGTCAAAACCGTGAATATTCCGTTGCATGTTTCTAACTGGAATATTATAATTAAAAAACTTAAAGATTTTATCAGACTATGTTTCTTAATATGCCTATTGAATTGGATAAGAATAACTTTAAATATGAATATTTTCTTTGTCCATGATTCATTTCATACATAAATTAACCCCTGCGGCATTGAATTAAAGAAATGCAGATATTTATGTTTTAGACAAAGTCCAATAAAGACAAACTCTACTGGTTATGGTATATAGTTTTGAGGGAATGTAATGGAACACTAAGTATAAATTCGATGGCATTGCAAAGTTGTTCAACTTTGGCATGCTTGAGTTCACTCTACTAAATGACGAAAAACACATAAATTATAATATAAATGCATTAAAGACAAGGGGCTTTTACTTCGTTCACACCCACCACAATTTTTTTTTGCACCCCCTGATGATAATTTTATCCTTTACACAAAAGTCACTTTCGAATTATATATTTCGAAAACAGTCTTTTCGGAATTTTTGAAAAGAAAAAATTCGAAACAATTTTTCAGAATAAGATTTTTGAAGTGTGATTTTTGAAATAGAACTTTTGAAACATATGAGATATATTCTAGAAAAAGTTTTTCAAAATACGATTTATAGAATAAACTTTCATATATATATATATATATATATATATATATATATATATATATATATATATATATATATATATATATATATATATATATATAAGATTTGCTAATTTATCTAATATCTTAAAATATATTAAATTTTAGTTGACGAAAAAATTCTTATTCATAAAAAAAATTACTTTAAACATAGAAGTATTATAATAACTTTTATTTTTAATTTAAAATAAAAAATAAAAAAATTAGAAATTATTTAAATACCTTTAATTTTAAATCTTAAAATTCATAAAAATATATAAGTGTATTTTTATCAACTAAAATTTATAAAATTTAGAAAATTACATAAATTAACAAATATATATATATATATATATATATATATATATAATTTATTCTGAAATACTCTTACGTTATTCTACAAAAAGTTTTTCAGATCACAAATCACAAAACTTTTTTTCATACTTTTCTCTCTTCTTCTTTTCTTACACCATTCTCTCACTCTTTTATTTTTCCTAGAATAACATTAACGGTGACAGTGACAGCCACGATGGTCGTGGCGGGAGTAATAATGGCAGTGTGGTGGAGTGATGAACGGCGTTTGAGTTATTTCCTCTTATTATGAGGTGCAGTTAATAATTACTGGAGTGCAGGAAGCAATAGGCTAGACAAGGTTAACGAAAAGGTTCGAGTGCCATTTGTAAAGTGTAGACTGCTTGATTTTTAATTCATGAAATTTGAAATAGATTTGTTTTATTTTGTCTTCTAATTTTTAAATTAGATTTTAATGTTTTATTTCAAACATTTATTTTAATCCGTCTATCATTTTAATGACTTTACTTAAATATCTATTTAATTATAAATTATTAATGTTCTATGTTTACTTTATATTCTTATAATGAAATACTTTATCATTTTTTTCTAAGTGTTCGTTTTGATAGTAAAATATGCGATGAGTATATACTTATGTTTTTATTTAACTTTTAATCTTAGATTGTTAATGGATTTTTATGCTTTAAAATATTGTTTTAATTAGAATTTATTATAATTAGGTTTATTTAACATGAGTAAAAAACATGTTAAAAAATAATATTTTAATTATATAAATGTTTTTTTTTATATTTTGAAATGTCTTAGTATACATGTAACACAGTTTATGAATGTGTGAAAATAAATTTCTTAAATTTATACGAAACCTTAAAATAAATATAAAAATAATAAATAATCAAAATTACATGTTAAAGATGACATAAAAAAGACAAGAAAATCATAAAAAAGTGAAAAAAATTGACTAAGAGGAAAAGAAGAAATGGACAACATAAATTACATCTTGTTATAATTTATTATTATTAATTTGACAACGTTATCGATATATTTGAAAAAAAAAACTTCAAATTTCTGAAAAGTTATAAATCTCAAGAGACAAAATATAAATCTACACCAAATTTAAAGAACTAAAACATATTTAAAACAATTTTTGATAGGTAAAATGTATTATTGTCTTTAAAATGTTAATTTTAATCCAAAAAGAGTTATTTTTTTTAAATGTTACACTTAAAACAAAATCATGTTTATAAATATTTCACTCTTTTTGTTGTCCTGTTTTTGTTTTTTTAATTTTATTATCTTAATTATTACTTTTTATATTTAAACAATTATTCATAATATAAAAAAATATTTTTCAGTTTTATTTATTTTAATAATTATTTTTTTAATTCAAATAATTGTTCATTATAAAAAATTATTTACTCTTTTATCACTAAACTGTGTAATTGTTTTTCTAATTTTATTCTCTTAATTATTACATTTTATATTTAAATAATTATTCATAATAAAAAATTATTTTTCAATTTTATTATTTTAATAACTAAATTTTTTAATTCAAATAATTATTCATTATAAAAAAATTATTTATTCTTTTATTATTAAATTGTGTCCGCTTTTGTTTTTTTAATCTTCCCTCTTAATTATTATTTTTAAATTTAAATAATTGTTAATAAAAACTATTTTTTAGTTTTATTATTTTAACAACTATTTTTCTTAATTCAAATATTTACTTATTATAAAAGAATTATTTTTTTTATCATTTTACTAATTGATTTTTTAAATTTAAATAATTACTCGTAATAAAAAATTATTTACACAATATTACTTATAATATTTTTTATTTTAATAACTAAAATTTATTTTACTTATATCTATAATTATATACACCTTTTATTTTTCCAATTTTATATTTTTAATTATTACTATTAAAATTTAAATAATTTATAAATATTTAAAAAATACAACACATAAACGTGTGTTTACGCTAATAATAACAATAATATGCTTATAAGTAAATTATACAAATATTGGGTGAAATTCTTTCAAATTACGTTGACAATGCATTTTTTTAAAATTTCCACAAATTCTCTTTTATTTTAAAAACATTACAGTTAGCCCTTTAAAAATTTTACACTTACACGCTTACAAATTTTAAAAACATTACACATTCACTTTTTTAAGATTTGTAATAAATAAATAAAAAAGTAAGAGATGTAAAGAGCTTACGGTTCGAGATGAATTTTTAGAAATGACATCGTCAAAACTATTATAACGGGAATATTATACTCAATTATATATAAAAAAGAGTTTAGTTAACTTTATATGATTCTAGCAATATCTTTTGAATTTTAAAACAATTTAATGTAGAGCTAGAAAACAATTTCAACTATCACAATAAAATGTAATTCTCTTAACACCATATCAAGGAAATAAAAACTTTGTAGACACGGAAATATAAGTAAGAGATGTTCCAGATTTCTCTTTTGATAATAATAAAGATGGAAATGATTATTGTCACCATGATATTCATGAAAATGTCAAAACATTTCGGGCAAAAGAAATTTCTAAGAATAAAAAACTATAAACTAAAACTAACTCTGAAATATTTTAAGGGATACAAAAGAACATATTTTCATCATTATTCACTGGCAAAGTTCAATACCATATACGGTTTATGAAATTGAGATATTTAAGCAGATAGCATAACAACATCTACTTATCAATGCCATTATATATCAATAAATTAGTTATTAACAACCAGAAGTATGCGTACATTATCCTATACACACATTTATTTATGTACAAAAAATATATTAACAACTTGATATTAAAGAACAATCATGATCAACAAATAATTTAAGGTCCAAAGGAGAAAACAAACAACCCAAGAATCTCTCGTACTTGGAAACAAACTTAGACAGTTGGAATCAGTCTTCTTTGGAGAGAAATTAGCAGAGAAATCCTGTCATTTGTTAACCTGAAAAATTTTGCATGCTAATTAAGCTAACTTATGTCTGTACAGTTTCAATTATCAGTTACTGAAATAATTCTGACCATGACATATAGAAGTGTAGATGGTAATATGCCATCGAAATTTTTTTTATGCAAAATCATTTAGAAGGAAGGAAGAAAATGCTATAAGGCGTAAAACATACCAAATTATCTCAAACTTATATATAATCATCAATCTTTCTAACTTTATTTTTATCCATGTAGAATTATTCATAGTAAAAAGCAATGATTATCAACATTCCAACATAAATCGCACATTATATATATATATATATATATATATATATATATATATATATATATATATATATATATATATATATATATATATATATATAAGCCTTTATTTTATATAATTATAAAATATAAATCAATTAGTTTAATAGTTAAATAATTTAAATAGTAATAATTAAATAATTTAAATAGTAATAATTAAATAAATAATTTAAAGTTATACAATAACTAAAAATATAATTGCATTATTATTTTTTGCTATCTATTAATTTTTTATATATTCAAATTAAAATATATTTAATAATTTAATATAAAATTTGTTTAAAAATGAATAAGTAAATTAAAATTACTAAAGAGTATATGATGGGTTCCTACTAGATTTATCTAAACATGATAAAATTCAACAAAAATAACACTAAAATTTTCAATTCAAACCCACCCTGTCATTTATGGAATCAGAAATGGGAAGAGTAAAATCAGTTTCTGATCCCATACCATTGTCATGCCGATTTCCACTTGTTTGCAGTTTTTGAGAACTAATTCAGCTAGAGGCCAAAGAATGACAGAGCAGCGAAGTGACACAAGTAAATCACACAACAATGATATCCCACATTTACAACATGAACAACAGTCATCAACTAATTTGCCTTATTAAATTTTCCTTCTACAATTTTGTGTGATTACTTGCTATATAGCTGCTCATCTCAGAGAAAGTGTCGTAACTAATTATTTTGACAACGAAAATAATGTGTCCAAATGTGAATGGTTTTAAATTTTATCTAAGATATTATTCATTATTAGTCAATGTAGAATTGTGAATGATTTTAAGATCTTACATTGTTATTTAAATCTGACTCTGCAAGTGGGCTACGCTCCTCGGAATAAGACTCTTGTTCAAGTTCCCTGAAAGATAGATGAAACCATCATAAAACAAAATATACCAACAAAATCAGAGATAATAACAAAAAGTACGATTATCAACTACCTATTAGCTAAGATCAGTTGCTGATGAGACCAAGTTGTTCTCAGATCAGAAGCAGCGGACTCAGAAACTTCAGGCTTTGTGTGTTCATGACCACTAATTCCCTGCAAAAGGATTTGCTTCAATTCTATTGCTTTTAGAGAAATGGTATCATCACACACTTTTACATTCATTTGACACAGGATATAAGGATAAAATAGTCATAAAACTGTAAAGTTTTGTATTTTTTAAGAAAGGAGAAAGAAAAAAGTAAATAAGAGTAGTGTCAAATAAATATAAAAGATTTAGGTGTGTCAAAAAATCATTTTTCTTGCTTTTAAGATATTAAAACATAATATGCCTCAACAGCACAAACTCACAGTTGAAGTATCTTTCATCCATTCAGGAAATTTGTTCGAAAGAAGGCTGATATACTGCTCCATTGCAACCTCTGGATTCATGTTCCCCAGCTTTTGCCAAGCATTCCTTGCACAACGGAATCAGTACTGTCGATCACTCATAAAAAGCAGCTCTCAACCCTGTTGTTATAACTAGCAATCAAGCCATACCGTGTAACTTGTACAGCACGGCCGCATGTGTTGTTTACATTGATTATCATGTTAGAGTGTTTTGACACATTTTTTCTGACCCTCTTGAATGGTAATTCTTATGTCTTTTAGGCTATATTTAAATTGATGGAAAATGATGAATGGAGGAAATGGAATTGTAATGGACCTAATAGTGTTATATTTCGTTATTTAAATTGGTAATCTTATCCATCTTATTCCATTATTTGCTTTCATTTTTTTGGCGAGGAATAAGATGAAGTGAGAACTTTGTTCTGTTCCACCACAATCTATCCATAGAATGAAGTGAAAGTTTTACTCCAATATATTATTTTTCACTCCATTCCATTTCATTCCATCGATCCAAATATTAGTATGACAAAGACGGCCTTACCTAATCAAATGTACGAGAACTCTGTGTTTACTTTACCTGACAATACCACATAATCTAACACAAACTGAGCTTTGCTTCTTGTACTTTGAGGGAGTGATTGAAATGAACATTAGAAGCTCATTCATAAAGGGGATGTGGATCGACTCCCATTCTTAAATAACGTTAGTCAGAGTATAGATTACAAGAACACTTTAATTATTAATATAAAACACAAGGTAAAATTTACACCCAATTATGTAAGTTTTGAGCAGCGGAAAGAATTAGTCTCTTCCTAACCACTCAAAAACATCTTGATGCTCAAAAAAAGAAAAACAGACAACCTGTCTTCCTAACATATATAAAAAGTGAATTCTATAGCTAATCTCGGCAAGTCTAAAAACTATATCTCTATTTAACAATGCACTCTGTCATGTTATTTAAAATCTAGGATCGCTTAACTTACCAGATAAAATGGACCCACAATAGATTGTATAATATTGTTGTGTGCATCAAGATAATCGATAAAATATTTCTTAATTGCACCATTGAATATTTTTGTTAACTGTGTTATTGATGACAATGCCGGTGACTGATCTCTAAAAAAATCAGCTAGACACTATTATTCTTTACCCCGTGGCCCGTAATGTTTCGAACAGAAACCCAGTTATAATTTATTATAATCCTAACTATTGCTTCGAACAACAGAAGAGCAACGAAAGCAAAGCGAATTAGGCAATTCGACAAACAAGGCATAACAACATCACACGAAGCATTAACTGGCAACACTGAAATAAAAAAGGGAGTATGTAAAGTAAGTTGAAATTTGATACCACTTGGCACGTGCAGAGAGCTTGAGAGGCATTGGCTGAGGTTCACGGCAAGGCCCTTCCGTGGCAACCTTGTGAAGCCCATACAAATCCATTTTCACGTTGCTTCCAACACTCTCCAATCGATCACCCTCGTTAGTAACAAATTCCGTAGCTGCCATAAACTCTTTCTCCAACTCGCTCCTCTCAATCCCTTCCCAATCATCATCATCATCATCATTGTAATCATTCTCTTTCACGCCGTTTTCTACAGCAGAAACTTCAATTTCAGTGGAAGGGTCTTCAACATTTTCCACGTCCCTCTTCTCGTCAAACTCTCGTGTTGTTCCCTCATTAGCCTCTGCTATTTCCTCTATAACAGCAATGTCTGTTTGTGATTTTACCAGTGACTCGAGAACAACGTTGGAATCGAATTCCACCACAGCCTCTTCTATCTTGCGCTCAATGTCTGATGACGTGGCAGCTTGAACCGGACCAATACAACAGATCGTGTCCTTGCTTTCAGCGGGCTGAACCGGTGGAACCGGTTCGATCGTAGCTTCTTCACATTCGATTTCTACACTCTTAATTTGAGCCGGCTGAGCAGAGAACAGTTTCCCGTGAGGAACCGGTTCGACCGTGGGGTTTTGTATCTTGTATTCGGTTACAGAGTGAACCGGACTAATAAAACGGACCTTGGTCTTGCTTTGAGCGCGCTGAACCATAAAGCGTTCGGCATGAGAAAGCGGAGAGAGCGGTTGGGGAGGGAGGTGACGTTTTGGTGTGGCGTGAATGTCGTTGACGGCCTCGACGAGCTTCAAGACGATGAAAGTGAGAAGAAGAGCCAGAGACGCCGTGACAAAAAAATCATCCACCACGGTTAAAAACTCCATGCCAATTCTTTCGTTTTCGTTGTTTCTAGTGGAAATATCGGAAAACGCTGAAGAAGTTGGTGAGTGAGGGTTTTAAGCAAAGGATTAGGATCGGTTGAAAAAGTGGTTGTTTTTTTGGAGAAAATTAATGAGAGAATTTAGGAAGGAATTGATAAGAAGGAAGGAACTGAAACAAGAGCTAGAAAAAAAAGGAAAGGATAATCTGCGTAACAGCGCAAAGCATATTCTACGCTGATTTTACTTTATGCTTTGGCTACCCAAAATTTCAATTTTAATTCATAACAATCTCATTTTTTGTGTGTTGTGTGGGTCCCGTTGTTGCGGAGAAAAGGGTGAAGGGGTCACCGACGTGTGTGACAGACAAGCGTAAAAAGGTGTATATCCGTGACCACGTCGATCATGCTGACTCAACACTCGCTGCCATAATCGTTATCCAACTCCAACACCCCACGCGAGTCATTCTTATTCTTTGGTTGCCTTCTAACCTTGTTAGCATGTGTACGTATCTTAATTTTGGTAAAAAAGTTGTTTTAATTGAACATATTCTATAAGTATTATGAATACTTTCGATGACAAAATAAGTTAATTCCATCACTGTTTTACGTAA
Organism: Vigna angularis; assembly: GCF_016808095.1. Lineage (NCBI taxonomy): Eukaryota > Viridiplantae > Streptophyta > Magnoliopsida > Fabales > Fabaceae > Vigna > Vigna angularis. The sequence goes on along the minus strand of NC_068976.1, from coordinate 14,953,214 downwards.
TCATTCCGGTTTCCAACACAATGCCATAAAGAGAAACGTGATTTTATGTTGTCATTATTTTTGTTAGCCGTTTATCAATTAATGCGTTATTCTGTATCGTATTGGTTACTGGATACATTATAATCTGTGTTATAAAATACCCACCAAATTTGCAGCTAAATGAGAAACTATAGCCAATAATCCCGGTACCATATCAACCAAACCAAAGTATTTACCAGACTTTTAAAATTGAGATTGAAATAGCATTATTAATTCCCCTTGGTGTAGTCCGATTAATCATATGGATAACTGTGAGCGTACAGTTTCTGATTCAACAGAATGTCTAAAAAGTTAAGCTGCTGTGAGTGAAAGCATTGCACGTGCATGGATTTGGCCATGCTAAAGAATAAGAGTAACGATTCTTTAACAAATTGATTTATTTGACAACGTACTTATACGATAAAATAGTTATAAAAAAAAGTAAACTTTTGTGTTCGTAAAAGAAAAGAAAGAGTTGACTATACAAAACAATACGCACAAAGGAACTCAAAAAACTAGGTAAATCCCTCACGGGGAGATCATGGATACAGGAGAAAATATAAATTCAAAAAGTAAACTATCTGGGTTGTATGAAGTGTAAGTCAAACCAGCAAATTTTAACTTGATGGAACCGTTTCAGTTTCCGTAGGGAAGCATAAGATGATAATAGCATAATAAGCTCGGTGAGAAATTAAAATAAACAAGATGTTAGAAGATAAAATTGGCTTCTCTGTTATCAACACTTGACCCAACCACCTGTTCAACAATTGGCCCTGTATCAACAAGGCTGTTGCTATCACAAGATCACCTAGGCACTTCGATTAACCTTGTTCAACTGGGGTTTCAGAATGAATTTTCTCGTACAAGCGATGTATGAGTGGGGATTTAGACATTTGGGGCTCCCTCTCCAGGACTGCAATCACATCCTTGACAGAGATGCTTCGAGCTACCCTAGTTTGAGGGGCCATGGCATGACTCTTCCCGAGTTTTCTGGCCACTGTCAGAAGAATCAAAATGGGAGAAACAACATGTAAAGTGGCACAAACCAATACAAAAGGCGCCTGTTTACTTTATTCAAACCAACATAGCATTTCTCCAACATAAAGTTACTTGAAGCCATTTTCGTGGTAACATTAATCAGTAGGTATTATGCATACACTATACAAGAGCGGAGTCTGAAACCCTTCAGCCCCAAATAAGTGGAAAGTGTGGGACATTCTGCAATCTACATTTAGGTATTGATCAAAACATTCTCAACTAACAGTATAGAGAGAACATACGTTCAAGTTTTCTGAATACGACAGAGTCCACTTCTATTCTATCTTAATTTTTTTAACCCATATAGTAAGAAACATTTGAATCTTGAATAACTAAAATTGATTGCTAGCTGGCAATTAAAAAGATTAACAATGGAAATAACAGAAATACACCTTCAAGCAGACTCACCTGAACTTGCTAGAAAAGGGGTTGAACCTCTTTTCTCCCCTTCTTGGTTATCCTTTGTATTTCTTTCAGATGTTGATGAAGATTTGCGGTTCACATCTTTAGCTGGTTGAGACCCAGATGACACGTCTACTCCCCCTTCACGTTTCTGCTTGGCTTGCTCAGCCATAAGTTGCCACTTCGACAGCATGTCATCTCCCCCATAAGCAGCACGAGCAGCAACATTTGCAGCATTTGTCCTCATCTTGTCATCCTCTTCCTTGTTCACCTACAGCATATTACAAATCAAAGAACAGATTTCCAATGTTGATAATGTGAAGTATAAGAATGAGATATAAATACCTTTGTTGATTTAGCACGGCCGTCGTCCTTATCCTTGTCACCATCACCTCCAGTATTGCTGTCAACCTATATTTAGAAACAGTAATATAAATGATAGTAACACAAGTTACAAATGAAAATATACAAAAGACCATTAGAGATGGTAAAAAATTCTGTACCCACGAATACAGTGGGAATATTGCGAGTATTTTAATCATCCGTTTGTTAATGAAGTACAAGTACCCGCTAATCTTAACCATTATTAATGAATTTTATTTGAGTATTTTTTAAAAAAATTAAGTGATCAAAATAAAGTTACTAGTAAGAGAAATACTAACCATTGAAGAATTGTTTAAAATTTGATTTCATATATATTTATATTTTTTTTATTTAGACCTATGAAATTGAATTTGTTTTTAAAAGGATTAATTTTTTAAAACTTATATTTTGTGGTGTGTGCAACTCATTTAAATGTGTTTTAGAAAGATCAAATATATTTGCATTAATATTTTATTAAGAAATTTTATTTTAGTTGTATTTTAAAACTAAATGTTTTATTTAAGTTTATATTTTAAAATATTTTTTTAAATAATTTTATTTAAAATTCAAAAACTGAAAGGAAAAATTATATGCCACATATTTTTATGCATATACCAAACTGGTAGTAAGACGGTAATGAGGCAGATTTTTTTAGATGAAGTAGGTTGCGACTAGGTATTATCCATAGCCGTCTGAACTCTTATCCCCAAAAGAAATGCATGGAAAGGAAATGTGCATGAAAAAAGGTTTTTATCCTGCAGTAGCTCAACACAATTCCAATATTTGGAACTTACATCATTTAGTTTCCGAAGCTTCTCTGCTTCCGCCTGTTTTTTATCCCACTCTTCCCTTACTTTCCTATTTATTGTCATGATTTGCTGCCGAACATCTGAAGTGACAACAGTCCGATGTCTCGTTTTCTCAAAATCAACCCTCTAATAGAAAAATTCTTGTGAGTACAAAGTCTTATACAATAAGAAAAGACTATTTGTGCAAGCAGCTAGAGAAAACAACTAACCTGTTTTGATAATCTAATCAGGTTACTTATCAGTCCGCGCATCCTTTCCTCCACACTCTGAACATTTACTCAGTGGTAAGATTACATGTAAACCAATTGCACTGAAAAGTGAAAAATTGCTTGGGTCTTACCAGTGACAAGCATTTCTCCACATCATTGCTCATACCCTTCAAGCCACATTTGGCCACTGTCAAAGTAACAACATAAAGTAACCATAAGGTTTTGTATGCCTAGCACACATCCAGATCAGCTCAAAATGAAAAAATTAAAACATATGGACAGAGCTATGGCACAAGTTGGACACTGACTGATGTCAATTAATTTTTTTTGCAATGGAGCTTTCTGCAAGATCAGCCTCTCCTCTTCTTCTTGCACAGCCTTTCGAGATGCTTCTGACACTCGACTATCCTCTTTGGGCCCTGAAAATAACTGCTCTTCCTCTTCCTGTAAAAGAAACATTAGAAGTACAGGATTTACTATTCCCTACTTATTTGACTGTCTGATTTAGTTGAACATTGACGTAGTATCATACCCTGAGGTCAACTCCACTAACAGCAGTGACGTCATTAAGTTGTTCAATGCTTTGTTCAGCATATCCCCCAGAAGTTTTTTGTTTTTTACTGTAAGGTAAAGGAACATTATGTATATTGAATTAGTTAGGTTAAGAAATTAATCAGTAGAGAAAGGCATGGCTGACCTAGAAGGAGGAGGTGAGGAACCAAGTGCTTCAAGTGGTTTCTTTTGGGTAGCAGCAGACTTTTTAAGAGATGGCCTTGCAGCAATTCCAGAAGCATTTGATGGAATCTGAGAGCTTAGCTGATTAATTTCAGAAGTGGGACTTAAGAAATTAGACATCAAATTTGAAGACATACTTATAAACCTGGGGTATGCTCGGTGCAAAAATAATATCTTGGTATTTAAAGAAAAAAAATGCATAGAAAAGGCATGACAAAGTTATTATTTCTCAATAATAGATTCTGTTAAAGAAAAAATTGGGAGCACAAGGACATCCAATGAAAAAACAAGCACAACAATATGTACTTGTTACCCTCTATTTCAATTTGCAATACATCTTTGATACATCATAACCTTCCATAACAAAACTGGTGAATCAAAGGTTTCTTACATATCCTGTAAGAGGTTAGCAATTTTGCAAACAATTGGTTAAAGAGTTAAATCTCAACGCTAACAAAATTGGAAATAGGGGCCGATGGATCTAATAGTGCATATTAAAGAAGACAAGGACTATAATGAAGCCTATCCATTTACATGCAGCTCATGATTCAACTCAATTTTAGTTCAGTACATTGAGCTCAAGATCTAACGAGAGGATCATGAGCTAAAATATGACTTCTCGAAAATATAATCTAAGCATAAGCCACTTAGTTCTCACCTCATTTGCTCATGAACTGGCATAACATATACATCATCAAAACATATATATTTATTCCCAAAGCTTAAGCAGTAAGGTAAAAATACATGAATGGATTTACATAAAAAATGTTCCCCCACGTAAAGGTTTTCATGCTTAACACATTAATAATGCCCAGGCATTACCATACCTTGCACTTGAATTTAGCCTTCTTATTTAAATGATTATGGACACAAAGGATCAAACTCATGACCTCTAGAACATAAATGACATGTCACAAACAAGCCATAACAAAATATCAAACCATTGGGGGAAAGTACATAAATGATTCTCAAAGTATTACATAATAGTTTCTACTCATGAGTGTTGGTTGCATTACAGTAAGTATATTACATATATTGAGTGATTTTTCTGCAATCTGAAGCTCCTTCTAAAACCCATTTGGCGCATTAAATAGAGTTTACTAGGCTTAACCCAATTGAGCTCATTGTGTGGAGTCAAGTAGCTCATGACTTTAACTTGAGCCTGGAAACTTGTCATACAGAATGACTAAACTAGGACAAAAATGAACTAGCCGAGTATGAGATCATCTTAGTTGAGTTTGAATTTTATTCATGTTCAGTCCTATGCGCACAGACAGTGAAACTTTCAGAAATTTAATTGGTCTTTCCTACAAGGAAAATGACACGAACATAAACCTACGATCAAATGAATACAAAAGCACCCCCAGGATGGAACTAACGAAATTAACCACGTGACAGCTTAGCAATCCTAACAATGCTCAAAATTAAGATCTAGCCTTAATCAAAAGTATCTAAATCAGCCCCATAATTATAGATACTTTAAACAAAAATCCAGGACAATTTTTTTCTGTATAGTTGGCTTGCATGGCTCTGGTACATCCTGTGTCAAACTGTCAATTTATGGATGCCCTTAGAGTTTAATTAAAAAAAAAAAAAACGTTTGATCTTTTAGGAGAAGCTAACTAAAGCTTGACCATGAATAGAGGTGCCATATATTTTATAAATGCGTGATTGACCTAGTTACAGATAAAGTACAGAATTGTGAAGATGATATCAATCAGGGTTCTTATTTATAATCATTAATTTTGGTTTATGAATAGGGGATTTTGGTTTTCCCACTTAGGGGTACTACTATTCCACTTAACTTCCAGTTTGGTTCTTCATATTACATATTTTGGGGAGAAGTGGGGTGCATAAATTGGTGAATTCCAGAGTTGTTTAAATCAGTTCTTGCATATTTTATTATACCCAAAAGTACAGCAACTAAGCTAACCCAAATAAAAGACAGTGAATACTATCCATGCTTAATTGCAATTTTATTAAAAAATGGTTTCAAAAACTAATGGTGAAAGAGATTCTTAGCTAAAAACAATTTAACAAAAAAAATTATGGAAAACATATCTGAGCTGAGAAAACTGATATTTCATATATAGATTCAGAATAACATAGTACTAAAGGATGCATTGTGCACATGAGGACAAAAACACATTTGAATTTTACTTTATCTGCAAAAAACTACCATTATATCTTAAGACAAGATCGTGTAAAACAGTCTCCAACTTACCAAGACACTGGAATCTAGGTGGGTCACGGCAGAAGCAGAAGCAGAACTGTGTGGTAGCAAGCCAGTAGATGTTGTAGGTGGCATGCTTGTAGATGCTGGAAGACCTCTTGAAAACTCGTCTTTTAGACCTCCTTGACTGGCACCACTCTGTTCAAGCTGAGCAGAATTAACAGAAGAATACCCATGCAATTTAGACAAATTATGCCTATTTTGCTGCTCAGTAGACAAGTCACCAGGTTCCTTCTTGACATAAGAAACAGATGACATTAAGCCCAAATTTTGTTCTTTGTTTGTTGATGGTTGCCAAGCATTTGAAGTTTGTTGAGATGCTGCATTGTTTACAGCAGAGGACACAGATCCACCTGGCAGTCTCTTGGGATCATTGAAAGAATTCTGCTGTTCAAGTTTTGGCATACCAATTACACCCAAACCATGTGTTGACCCACCTAAGTGATTTGAACCAATACCTTGATGAGGAATTTGACTCATGTGTGAATCATGTGATTGCGGTTTGATAGACGAAGTGGAAGTGCTTGTTGTCCCAGAATAAGGGTTATAGTTACCACCACTGTTTCCATATGCTGATGCAAAATGTAGATGATGTTGCTGCTGCTTATTGAGCCCTTGTATGTGAACTGATGCTCTTTCTGTTTCTTGAGCTGGAGAGTTGGAAGTGGAAGACGTCAACTGGTTTGGTTGCAATCCTTGAGATTCTATTTTAACATCAAATTCCTGAGATTTTCTAGCATTGCTATCTATGGTTTGGCCAGCTGAAGAACTCATGCGAGATTGGTCAACGGCAACATTCATACTTCTTTGATGCATCTGTGCTAAAGCATGGGGATCGTTCAATTGTCTAGCACCTGAACTAACAGTTGGCATCCTTACAGGAAGCTGCTGCCCGGCAGATGCTTGATTGGGCCTTGCCTAAATAGTATGAAACAATGAATCTAAGCATGACCATGTGACATCAATACCTAACTGGATTATAAAAGCCACCCACAACACAAACCACGTATCTTACTACCTGAGGTTGCATTTGCACCTTTGCTAATGCTAATCTAAGCATCTGGTCCCCCACGATACCTTTCATAAGCCGCACAAAACTGTCTTTCTGTATTTCGTCTTTCTAGAATGAAAAAATAAAAAGAAATTGATGAAATACACGAATAATGCATACTGCATGTAATATTTGTTCATAAGCTGGTTCTGGGCTATCATAAGAAAGACTAAAATGTCCTATGGAAAGGGGGAGGGGGAAAAGGACGTAATAGCTGGATGGGTTTCGAAAACGCACCTTCAATTTAGTAAACAAGGTTTGAAGTTGCATGGCTCTGTCTTTGGCAAGTTGAGGAAGCAAGATGGGTAGCAACAGGCCAAATGGTACTTGTTTATTACTACGATTTACTTGGCTACTTGGCTGCTCAGAGACTGTAGCCTGTTGATTACTCATCTGCTGCAACTTTGCATACTGAGATTCACTGCTGGGATTATGACTCTTTACTACTTCTTTATTAAGCACTGAATCCTTTCCAGAATTATGAATTCCAATAGTTTGAGAATTGTGGAGGGGAACTTGTACAGCAGGTGCTTGGTGACTGTCATCTTGAGATTGTTTCTGTGATAAATGAATATTATTTACATCCTGAGAAGCAACATGCTGAAGGTGTTCGCCAAGAGACCCATGTTGCTTTGGCTCCATCTCAGATGGATGTTGCTCTTGTGCAGTTTTAGGCTCTTGATTTTGACCATCACTTTGGCTGTCATGGTTAGAAGTAGGCCACTGTGATGAAGATTGACTTGATGTATTATTGCTTCCTTGAGACAACACTGCAGCAAATATAGCACCATAAACATAAAGAATGAGCATTTCACTTGAGAAATCACAAAGCAATATAAAGGAGTTGTGTCCCAAACATTCAATTAAATTTAGAACTTAAACTAACACGTTTCCTATTAAGTTTAACTCATACCATGCTTGTTCTTTCAATGAGCTTCAGAGAAGAACGACCACTTTTCAGTCAATTATGCGGGAGACAAAGCCAGAATGCGACATGCAGCTTTGTTTCAGAATTATAGTCCTATAGTTACTATCCAGAAGGAAATGATGAAAGCAATTGCAAGAAACAAAGTAATGACAACTACTGGTGATGCAACAGTCATACAATCAATTCATGAGGGTTGGGTTGGTCTATGACTTGTTAGCATTTGATCCGGAAAATGCCAATGCCAACTCTAATGGCAAAGTGGGTTCCAAGAGATGGAAGTTCCAGCCAGCCTACTTCTAACAAAGGGATCCATGGAAATTCTCAGCAGCTACAGGCCAATCACACAAATCTCTAATGCCAATTTTAATAAAAGAGAGGATTCAAAGGATTGGGATTCCCTGCCACCACACATCAAGCAATGGGATAATTCTTGTAGCTGGTACAAGAAACCACAGGAACCTGTACCTTGGTGGCAAGCTGGTCCTTATTATATTTTTTATTTGGTGGGTACTGTTGGGTATTTGTATGCTGACCACACAAGAAACTCAAATAAGGGAAGGATAGAGATTTATTTAGGATACCACAAAATATATCTTGGACCTTTGTAACTACATCTGGCCAAATTCCATTAGAAGAAACACAAAGACTGAAAGGAGATATCAATTGAAACCTAGTTAATTAACTTTCTTTGACAACCAAAAATACTTCCGTGATCAAACACTATGACCAAACATAAATGTGTTTATATCATTTTTTATGTTTTAGATGTATAAACAGTAAACTCAAACATGGACAGAAGAAGCAGTGAATTTGAATGAAATGATAAAAAATAACAAAGAAATCAAATATTACCAAAATAAGAGAGAAAGAGAGGTCAGTATTGAACAGAAAATGATGAATGAAATTGGCAGATACCTGCATCTGAACCAGGAAACTGAGAAGCAGACACATCTCCTCCTATATCTCTATTTAGAGCAGCCTGGAAGGCTTCCACATCCACCCCTGAATGCATTGTTTCATCCTGTGAACATTTAAACATACTGGTCCGGTAAGCAAAGCCCCAAATCGGTAAGACTAAGACCACAGTTTTTCTCCTTCAAAGAAGATGAAGAAAGAAGAGCAGATAAACCTCGTCATCTTCTAGAAGCTTCATGATAGATGGGTCCATGGCGATTTTACTGCAGTTGTAATCTCTGTTGCTCTATTTAACCAAAACAAACTCAGAAAATTTGCTTCACACCATATCTTAGCTCATAAGAGGAAGCAAACAAACTGAAATGGCATCACGCCACCATGTGCCAATCCATAAGCAGTTCGACCACACGTTCAATTTCTACCTAAATATTGACAGTTCAATTTCTACCTAAGTATTGACAATCGCATAATATAATTCAACTAACCTTTCCACTTAAAAAGAGATTCCATTATGTCATGTTAGGGTGAAGAATAAGGTTATTCACAAGCTCGCAAGAATGCTCTAAACATTTAAATTAAAATACACATAGATTTGTCAAACACATGGGTGAAAGTACGAAACCTAACAACTATTGTTTTGCAATTATGCAAAACATAAGCAGAATGATAATTGTTTCATTCTAAGTATAACGAACCTGCGAAGCAGCTGCGAACACTTAAAGCTGCTATGAACGCGAAGCAAGCGCTAACCACCGAAGCAACCGCCGTGAACCCGCGACACAGACACCACAGATACGGAACCCCAAAGGCAACCGGTTCAAAAGTACCACAGATATGGAAGCAAAACGAACCTGAAAACAAACATCCTGCTGAGAATTAAACGAATAAGAGATTTAGGGCGTGAGAAAATGAGAAATCAAAAAGGGCAAAGGAAACTCTTTACCAATGGAATGTTGTGATTGAGAGATGCACAATCAAAGAGTAAAATTGTTTTGAAGACGAAGATTCGCGAGCACTGAAGAACGAAATTGTTTTTTTCTGATTCAGAGATGAAGCTTTGAAGAGATCAAAACTTTATATTATGATTTTTTTTCTTCTTCTTTAAAACGCATTTGTCTTCAAAAGTTTTAAAAGTATTAAATTTATATACCTTGATAAAATGTTACAAAATATATAATCTATTATATAATATAATTATATAATATAAACAAAAATCCTAACAAATTTATCTTATCATTTATTTTATTTTATTAATAAGTACCTTAAAAATTAATTTTAAATCATTTGACATTTTAATTTATTTTTTATTTATATTTTTTTGACATAAAAAAAAGATATTATTAAATTTATTTTATTATTTTTCATTTTATTTTATTCACAAGTATATCAAAATTTAATTTTTAGACATTTGATATTTTTTATTTTTATTTATTTATATTTATTTTACTGTTATAAGAAAATTATTTTAATTTTTTATTTATATATTTTATTTTATTAATTTATTTTTTTATATTTGTTTTGTTACCTGCAGAAAAATTATTTTACCTTTTTATATATTTATTTTATTTTTAAATTAATTTGTTTATATTATTTTTTGTTTTAAATTTTATTCTTTTATAATTATAATTAATTGGTCATTTAACAAATTATTAAAAGTTAACTTATATTTAAAGCATATTTTTTTTAAAATATTTTTTAATTTTTAATTTTATCCTTTTTTGTTTATAATCATTTGATCATTAATAAAATTAAATTTAGAAAAATATTTTTTTATTATTTCTTAAAATAATATTATTTTAAAAAATGGTATATATATTAATAATTCAAATGATTTATACTGTCGTATTAAAATTATCTTTCTAAAAAGTTATTTTATTATTTTATATATAATTTGTAAAAAGTTTTAAATAAGAATTAAGTATGTTTTTAATTGCTTAAGTTAAATGTGAAATTGAAAATAGTTTATGTCTGAAATTTATTTATACTAAAGTATCTTTCTAAAATATTATTTTACTATTTTATCAATTTGATTTGGTTTCAAATTTATTTACCGTAAAAATAGTAATATATTTCAACTTTATCATTTAATATTTAATAAATTATTATTTTATATCTTAAATAAAATTATTATTTTTTCAAATTTAAAATTTTCATATCAATATCCAAAATGTTAATTAAGTATAAAGTTTGAATTATATTATTGATCAATTTAATCCATTATATGCATTTTTAAAAAATATTTATTTATTTTTAAATAAATAAATATTTAATTATTTTAATGTGTGTCATTAAACACATTTTAACCCTCATTAAAAAAATTCTAATCTATTTTCAATATATCTATTATTAATGAATAACTTATATTTAAAATATTAACTCTTTTGTTCTATACTGTTTTTTCATTATTAATTTTATTCATTTATAATTTCTAATTATTTGGCTATTTAATAAATTATTAAAGAATAACTTATGTAAAAGTATTAATTATTTTTATACTATTTTTTTTATTTTTTATTTTATCTGATTTCTAATTATTTGGTTAGTCATTTAATAAAATTAAATTTAAAAAAATATATAATTTTATTTCTTAAATAACATTATTTAAAAAATAATATATATTTATTAACCACACAAATAGTTTATACTCTAATATAAAAAAGTTATCTCCCGTATAAATTTGTTTGTTTAATCAACTTAAACCATAATAGGTATTCTTAAAAATTATTTAAAAAAAAAATTAATCATTAAAGTTATAAAAATTTAATCATATTTAATAATCATTCAACCAACACCCTGATACGTTATTAAATATGATAAACAACTTGTTAATTACATAATGATCTCAAATCTAAGAAAAGTTATGTTTTTCTTAAGAAAAAATCTCATGTTTTTCTTAAAAAAAAATCTCATTGACAATTTAAGAGTAATATTAAAAGAATAATATCAAAAGACATGAGCATCTTTATGGAACGCCTCCAACAATAAGAACAATATCAAAAGGCACTTGAAGAAAGACTTCACATGATGAAGAGAGGGAGGACATCCCCACAAAAGATCCAACTGGACATCGTGCGAGCACCAAAGGCTCATGCTCTGTTGTAGATTCTACTGATTATACTTGTCAGTATAAGCTATTTAGTTGATGAGGATCCTCCGAACGTAGTGGCCATGAAACGACAGATTGTAGGAGGACAAACCATTCATGATGCTCATTTATTGCCGACCTACGTGCAGGTGACAATTGATGAAGTCCACGCTCAAGTAGTGCCAACTTCTGAAATATAATTCGTGGGGAGGTCTTAAGCACATTTATAGCTTGACCTAAGGCTATGATCATGCCATATTTTGGCCCACCAACGGTATTATATTGTTATTCTTAGTATTTTTATGTTCAAGTTATAAATAAATAATTATAACTTTTATAAATTTTTCTTTCAATTCTACCATTCTGACAAATAGCCAATGGCTCAACCTATGACCTATGAAGATGATGAGGCAGCAGAAGACGATGATCCTCTAGCCAAGTTGATGAAAAAATTACACAAGTTGAATAAAGGACCGATAGAGCTAGAGTGGGAGTTAAGAGTATTTGACCTCCAGTATTTTGTGTCATTGTATATTTCTCTAAATAATGCACCAAGGGTCGTTGGTGGAGAAAAAATGTTAAACATTTAAGTCGTACAACTCTTATGTATGTGAGATTTTTAATTGTCTTTCCATCTTTAAATATTTAAACTATTACCTTATATATATATATATATATATATATATATATATATATATATATATATATATATATATATATATATATAATTAACTTTATTGTTATAGGTACATGGACACTATCATAGTGGACCAAGGTTAGACAATGTATGACTTTTTTGAACCTCAGGTCATTAAACCATTTAGTTACACAACAGAAAATAAGCAATCATATATGTAAACATGAATGACTTGAGTCTAAAAGAGAGTTGTATATCACGCCATACATGAGTATGTGTTACTCGATATTGTCCACTTTTATGAACATTTAATTAATCGACTCACTATTTGTTATTCATGATAGGAGTTATTGACAAGTGATAATGATCATACCAAGATAAGCTAAAGTTTTATGGTTTTACTCCCTGCATAAGAAGATGAAATCTGACTTGAAATCCTTGTTACAAACTTAAGTATTACATTCTTTCATATCAATTCATTTTGATATTAATGTTAGCCTTATACAGAAGAGAGGTTACATTTTAATATTATATTATATAATATTATATCTTTCACATTTATTTTTATTCCTTTTCAGTTAATATTATAAAGCAGTTAATATATATTCTGAAAGTGGTCCATTTATTTTTAAGATAAAAAATCGTTTTTAAAAAAACGTGCCCATGATTCTCCACCACAATCTCTTTTAACGTTATATACTCTGTGATGGTTTTTGGAGTAATACAGACTCTTTCAGAAAATTTCATATCAGGTCACTGAGCCTACTCTTTCCTTCATATATACATCACCATCGTGTTTTAAGAGCAAAGGTTCAGAAACCAGAAATTAGGCAAGCGTACAACAATGGCTGGAGGTTGGTCTTTCTGTTTCCGCTTTTATTCTTGTAAATCTGAATATCATTAAATGTGTTTGTTTGATATATTTAGATTTATTGAATCTTCAGTATGAATTGTATGAACATGTTTTTACATTTGGTATCACAGCATGTTTATCCTCTGCCTTGTTTGGTTCACTCCTTTGCGTATTGTGTTTTCAATTTTATTAATTGTTTTGAAACTGGAGAAAGAAGAAATTTTTGGTGAAATTTTCTGTAAAATTTTCCGTGAAAATTTTGATGCTGAAAGGTTGAAGATGATTGAAACGGCATTTGGCATTGCGTTTCATTTTGGGTATCTTTCATAAACCTATATTTCAATTTTTTATTTTTCTTCTTTACCTGTTGGATACGTACGTGCACTGGAGGTTTGGAAGTGAAAGTTACGCTCCTGCTTCTGGTTTTAATTCAGATTTTAATCCAGAATTGTCTTTTCACTCTGCACACTGATTGCTTTCCATACATATATCTTAATATATATTATTACGTTTTATTGGATGTCTTTTACGGTTACTGATATATGCACGTTTGATAGGCATTTAATTATGCGCGTTGAACATTTAGATTGAAAGTGAATTTCGCTGCTTTTCATGTTACTGTTACATGCTTAATATATTTGTATATATGTTACGCACTTTTATAGGCATGTTATACACTTTATTAGGATTAAAGTGCGCGTGGAATATTTACTAATATTTTATATTAGTATAATAAATTTTGAATATTAATTATATTTATAATATAATTCTTATATTTAGATTAAATATAAGACCTAAAGATAATTTAATGTTTAGTGATAAATATAATTTTTAATAATTAGAGAGTGGCCACAGCATCTTTAATTAGTTAAATTATATTATAAAGATCACTTTATTAAAACATTAATTGTAGTTAATTATATATAGTGTGATGAAATATACCCACAGGATTTTTGTTACATTTGTATAATTAATTAGGATAAAATATTAATTATAATTCTTAATTTTCCCACAGGAATTAGGAATGAAATATAATTTAATAGTTTTATCATAAAGTTAAATGAGTCTAATTGAGTAAGACTTTAGCCCACAGGCAAGTTTTATGTTAATAGACTTATTAGTAAAGACATGTTTTGCATTGGTAAAACATGACATTTATTTTAGTCTCAAATTATGATAATGAACATGATTTTGGATTTGCAGTTTCTCAATCTGCGAATTTTTCTGATATCAAATGTGGTATTCCCGAATTGAAAGGAGATAATTATAAGATTTGGAAGGAGAGAGTTCTTCTTCATTTAGGCTGGATGGACATAGACTATGCTATTAGAAAACCAGAACCACCGGGTATTACTGAGACCAGCACTCCAGATGCTATTGAACTTTATGAAAAATGGGAGAGGTCAAATCGTCTCTCCGTAACGTTCATAAAAACTAACATTTCCGCTGGAATTCGGGGTTCGGTTGATCAGTATGAGAATGTCAAGGATTTACTGAAGGCTATTGATGAGCAGTTTACGACATCTGATAAATCTCTTGCCAGCACTCTTATAATGCAGTTTTCATCCTTAAAGCTCACTGGAATTAGAGGAGTGCGTGATCATATCATGCGCATAAGGGACATTGTGGCTCAACTAAAAGCTTTGGAAGTTACCATGTCGGATTCTTTCCTAGTGCACTATATTTTGTGCACTTTGCCTCACCATTATGCTCCTTTTAAAATCTCTTACAACACACATAAGGACAAATGGTCTATTAATGAATTATTGACTATGTGTGTTCAAGAAGAAGAAAGGCTATTGATTGAAGAAGGGGAGAAGGTGAACTTGACTACTTCATTTAAGAATAAGAAGAACCAAGTTAATAAGAAGGGAAAGATTCCTGCTCAGCCAGTTATTAAGAAGGAGTCCAGATGTTTCTTTTGTAAAAAGAAGGGACACATGAAGAAGGAATGTCAAAAGTTTAAGGATTGGCTTGAAAAGAAAGGTAATTTGTTTGCTTTTGTCTGTTATGAATCTAATTTGACTAGTTTTAATCATAACACATGGTGGATTGATTCTGGTTCTACAATCCATGTTTCTAATACCTTGCAGGGTATGGAAAATCTAAGGAAACCGATGGGAAGTGAACAACACATCTATTCAGGAAGCAAGATGAGTTCACTTGTTGAAGTCATTGGGACGTGCAATTTAGTTTTAAGCAGTGGTTTTGTTTTATGTTTAGAAAAGACCTTTTATGTTCCTAGTTTTAGCAAGAACTTGATTTCTATTTCACAACTTGCACCTTTGGGTTTTTCATTTAATTTTATGGATTCTGGTTTTACTTTATTGAATAAATCCAAGGTTATTAGCTTTGGGGAATTATGCGATGGTCTTTACTTTATTAAATTGCAAAACAACGCTGCCTATAGTTCTATGCATGTTTCCGCTGGGTTAAAAAGATGTGTTATGAATGAGGATTCTTCTGTTTTATGACACCGAAGATTGGGACATATCTCCATTGAGAGAATTAAGCGATTAGTAAGTGAAGGAGTACTTAGTACTTTGGATTTTACTGATTTTGAGACTTGCGTGGATTGCATTAAGGGTAAGCAAACTAACAAGTCCAAAAGAGGTGCTAAGAGGAGTTCAAATTTACTAGAAATTATTCATACAGATATTTGTTGTCCGGATATGGATGTAAGTAGTTCGAAATACTTTATCACCTTTATAGATGATTACTCACGATACATGTATCTGTACTTACTTCGTTCTAAGGATGAAGCCTTAGATGCCTTTAAAGTTTTTAAGGTTGAAGTAGAATTGCAATGTGGAAAGAAAATTAAGATTGTGAGATCAGACAGAGGTGGAGAGTACTACGGTAGATACACGGAGAATGGACAAGCACCTGGTCCGTTTGCTAGATTTCTTCAAGAACATGGGATTGTTGCCCAATATACCATGCCTGGCTCTCCAGATCAGAATGGTGTAGCAGAAAGAAGAAATCGAACCTTGATGGATATGGTGAGAAGTATGAGGAGTAATTCAAAACTTCCTCAATTCTTGTGGACTGAAGCACTTAAGACGGCTGTGTATCTAGTAAATCGGGTCCCAACTAAGGCTATTTTAAAAACACCTTTTGAGTTATTCAAAGGTTGGAAACCTAGTTTACGACATGTACGCGTTTGGGGATGTCCTTCTGAAGTGAGAATTTATAATCCACAAGAGAAGAAACTAGACCCAAGGACTATTAGTGGGTATTTCATTGGATATGCTGAAAGGTCCAAAGGGTATAGATTCTATTGTCCAAATCATAACACTAGGATTGTGGAATCAAGAAATGCAAAGTTTCTTGAAAATGACTTGATTAGTGGGAGTGATTTAAATCAAGACGTTGATCTTGAAAAAGATCACTATGAAGCTCAAACCTCTCAATCAAATGAAAGATTGGTAGTCATTCACGCTCCTTCAGTTCAAAAGCGTATTGAACAACCAATAATTGATGTTCCACAAATTGCTGAAAATGATAATATAGATCAAGTTGTTAACGAGGAGCAACAAGTAAATGTTGAACAACAAGTTTCTCATCAAGATGTTGACACAACATTAAGAAGATTTACTAGAATCAGAAGACCAGCAGTTTCTAGTGATTATGAAGTGTATTTACAAGAATCGGATTACAACATTGGAGCCGAAAATGATCCTGAAACGTTTTCACAAGCCATGAGTTCTAAAGAATCAAACCTATGGTATGATGCTATGAAAGACGAGATGGATTCTATGGCATCTAACAAAGTCTGGGATCTCGTTCAGTTGCCTGATGGTGTAAAATCCATTGGATGTAGATGGGTCTTCAAAACCAAGAAGGACTCAAAAGGCAACATTGAGAGACATAAGGCAAGACTTGTTGCCAAAGGATTCACTCAAAGAGAAGGAATTGATTATAAAGAAACTTTTTCTCCTGTGTCTAAGAAGGATTCTTTAAGAATAATCATGGCATTAGTAGCTCATTTTGATTTTGAGTTACATCAAATGGATGTGAAAACAGCATTCCTTAATGGTGATCTAGAAGAATAGGTTTACATGAAACAACCTGAAGGATTCTCTTCTAAAGATAGTGAGCACTTGGTATGTAAGCTTAATAAATCCATATATGGATTAAAACAAGCCTCCCGCCAATGGTATCTAAAATTTGATGATGTTATCACTTCATTCGGTTTTGAAGAAAACATCATGGATCAATGTATATACCAAAAGGTCAGTGGGAGTAAGATTTGTTTCCTTGTTTTATATGTGGATGACATTTTGCTTGCATCCAACGACAAGGGTATGCTATATGAAGTGAAACAATTTCTCTCAAAGAACTTTGACATGAAGGATATGGGAGAGGCATCTTATGTCATTGGCATTAAGATCCATAGGGAAAGATCTCGAGGCATTTTGGGTTTGTCTCAAGAGACCTATATCAACAAAGTTTTAGAGAGGTTTAATATGAAGAATTGTTCACCAAGTGTAGCTCCCATTGTAAAGGGTGACAAACTTGATTTAAGTTAATGCCCGAAAAATGATCTTGAGCGGGAACAGATGAAAAATATTCCATATGCTTCAGCTGTCGGAAGTCTTATGTATGCTCAAGTTTGTACTAGACCTGACATTGCATTTGCAGTTGGAGTTTTAGGAAGATATCAGAGTAATCCAGGTGTTGACCACTGGAAAGCTGCAAAGAAAGTAATGAGATATCTTCAAGGAACAAAAGATTTCATGCTCATGTATAGACGAACTGCTAATTTAGAAGTGATTGGCTACTCCGATTCAGACTATGCTGGCTGCGTTGATTCACGAAAATCAACGTCTGGTTACATTTTTATGTTAGCTGATGGAGCAGTATCTTGGAGTAGCAAAAAGCAGACCTTGACTGCTACTTCTACTGTGGAAGCTGAATTCGTTTCTTGTTTTGAGGCTTCTTCACATGGTGTATGGTTGAAGAGTTTTATTTCTGGGCTTAGAGTTGTGGACTCAATTGCTAGGCCACTGAAGTTGTACTGTGATAACTCTGCTGCTGTTTTCATGGCTAAGAATAATAAAAGTGGAAGTCGAAGTAAGCACATCGACATTAAATATCTAGCCATAAGAGAACGTGTTAAAGAAAAGAAAGTGGTTATTGAGCACGTTAGCACTGAGTTGATGATTGCTGATCCTTTAACTAAAGGCATGCCACCAAAGAATTTTAAGGATCATGTAACGCGAATGAGACTTGGTTCCATGATGTGACAATCATTGTAAGTACTTTCATTTTGATAAAACTCTTATTCAGTTTAATGTTTTCTCAATTATTTGTGCACATAATTAATTATTTTGAGAAAACTCATTTAGTTGTGACCTAGAATAGACATATGGTTTATTCATTAAAGTTAAGAGATTGTGATGTGAGACTAAATACATCGTAGTACATGGGAGATAATACTCATTATTAGAGGAACTATCACCATGATTCATATATTTGGTCTCTTATTAGGTTTGATGGTTGAATAAAATGGACCAAGTGGGAGAATGTTAGCCTTATACAGAAGAGAGGTTACATTTTAATATTATATTATATAATATTATATCTTTCACATTTATTTTTATTCCTTTTCAGTTAATATTATAAATCAGTTAATATATATTCTGAAAGTGGTCCATTTATTTTTAAGATAAAAAACCGTTTTTAAAAAAACGTGCCCATGATTCTCCACCACAATCTCTTTTAACGTTATATACTCTGTGATGGTTTTTGGAGTAATACAGACTCTTTCAGAAAATTTCATATCAGGTCACTGAGCCTACTCTTTCCTTCATATATACATCACCATCGTGTTTTAAGAGCAAAGGTTCAGAAACCAGAAATTAGGCAAGCGTACAACAATGACTGGAGGTTGGTGTTTCTGCTTCCGCTTTTATTCTTGTAAATCTGAATATCATTAAATGTGTTTGTTTGATATATTTAGATTTATTGAATCTTCAGTATGAATTGTATGAACATGTTTTTACAATTAATATATTAACTTGTGTTTCAAATGTTTGAATTTGGTTTAGAGTTGTGAGTCTACCCAGAGCAAAGTAAATTAAAATAATACATCCTAAGATTGATAGTCATTGATCTTTAGCTTATTAATTTTTGTATGTGAATTTTAGACTATCATATTTGTTATTTTCTTTGCCATGTTTAGTATAAAAAATAGACATATTCATAGGCATGCAGGTACTACATAATGTTATGGATGAAGACCATCATCCAAGGAGGAAATAAAGATAATTGGTAATAATTTAGTTTTGAAATCTTACAAATCACATTCAACATTCAACTTTATAATGAAAGTAATAGTAAAGTTTTTTTGTTTTTGTAGCGGTTCAACAATTCATTCCCATTAACAGATTCCACAATCAAGAAGCTAAGGCGAAAATGAGTAGGATATCCTTTGGAAAGATGGAGTTAGATTACAATAGTTTACTTTCATTTTCTTTTTATATCGATGAATTATGAATATATCAAATAAAAAAATTGGTTTTCTGATTTTCAAGCTTGATAAAATTCAAAAAACGAATCTTTTATTAAAAAAAATTATGTAAAAGTCGAACTATGCACTAATTGACGTTAAATTACGTCAATTGATATCGACCTATATATTTATAGACGTCAACTCACTCATAGTGTCACTCCAAAGGAAAACTGTGTTGTGACTCAACGATCTTGACTTAGTTTTCATAAAACTAGACGTCAAACCCCTTCTCATTTCACAAAACCACCCCTGACAAATATAAATACTAAACTATTCAATATATAAATCATTTTCAGTGTTGCATTTTAAGAAATGGAATATTATTTTTATGAAAATAATCATATTACAAGTAATTACAAACAAATTTTATATGATTATAAAAAAAAATTTATTATAACTATAGGACATAAAATTTTAATAGAGATAAATTTAAATGAAAAAATCTATTTTATGATAAATTAAATTAATCTAAAACTTTATTTTCTCTAAATCCTTTTAAATATCAAAGAATAACTAAGATATTTTCTATACCTCAAATATTAGTATTTCAAAAGAGAAAGTCTTAAATTGTTCTGTTTTCTTACATTTAAAACTATTTATAAGACACTTTATATCTCTTTAAAATGGATAAATCTTAAGGGCACTGCTTTTCTATATCTTAAAAACCATATTCCTGGTGTTCAAGGATATGGATTCCAATTATTAGGTTATATGTTTTGTTTGTGAATTTGGAGTTTGGTTGAAATGTTTTTTTTTTATACAAAATAATATATTATAAATGTATTTAATTTCATTAAATTAAACAAATGATTTTTATTAATTTAACCAAGGTGAAAAATGAGACTAATAAAATACTCCAGCTTCTCCAAGTAATCCTTTTGTTGATGCATTCATTCATCGAGACTCTTCCATAACAGGCATTGAATGCACAAGAATCTTTTGAATCAAAAGTTTTTTGCATTGAAATTGAATTGAGCAGGTTTGAATTTAATGCAGTCACCAAAGGTTGTAGCGGAATGAGAGTCCCCAAGCACACTGTCATAACATAACAGAGAAAAAGCAAATTTCTTAAAATAGGTAGGTTTTGTTTTAATATAAGAAAATGATATAAATTTACACAGATAAAACAATTATAAAAGAAAAATAAAAAGTAAAAAAATATATTAAATTAATATAAATAATTTGTGTGTTTCAAAGCATTATTTCTATTTTTTTTTAGATTCTCATTTTTTTTTCAACCCCTTCAAACTTATCATCTCAAAACACTGTTCCTTTCTTCCTTCCAAGAAGAGTTATTTATTAGTAATTCACGTGAAGAACATTGTTCTCTTCAGGTTTATTGTGTTGGTAACTGGTTAGAGCAACTTGAAAACATGAAGCTTTCTTGCCTCTTTGCTTTGCTCTTGGTGGTTGGAGCAACCGTGATGTTCCTTAACATCTTTAGTCCTACCAGGGCCTCCGGTACATATGTTCTTCTGCTACTTGATTTTGTTACTCTTTATTTCAATAAAGCAAATCTTCAAACTCTTTTTGTTTTCATTTGGTCTTGTTGTGCTGCATATCAGATTTGATTGAAACCAACAGTGGAGATAAAGCCACACGGATTGCAGCAGTAAGCAGGAAACTGAAGGTATGAATGTTTTACAATCCTTGGATTTAAGCTCAGACACTTGATAATGCTGGTGAAAGCAATCAAAACCTAGTTATAATGATGTTATTATTACATGGTAAATTTGATGTGTTAATATTAAGTACCTTGAAAGTAATAATACCCAGAATGAATGTTGATTACTTGTTGAATAATTGATGTAAAACCTCTTACACTTACAAAATGAATGAAAATTTAAACTTTTCTTGTCAGCTTATTTTAATTTCAGTTGAATTTGTATCTTACAAGTGTTTATGTTTGGTTTGAAATTTTAGGAAAATGGGAATAGTAACAACATTGGTGATATGGGTGAAGTGAGTCTGACTGATTATGATGTTGATCCAGTGCCAACTTCATCAAAGTTCTTGGAACCTGGACCTATTCAACATGGAAGCCCTCTGAATCCTTACATTCCAAAACCTCCACCTCCTGGAGATTATGACTAACTTTCTACTCTCTTGAACCATGTTATGTTAAGTAGATATTATGCTCAGAAGAGAAAGCTATTAACACTCTTTTAACATATTTCTTTTGATGAAAATAAGAAATTGTTCAAAGTTATGTGTTGGTATATCATTTCTCATGCTGAAAATAAAAATGGAGGACTTGTTCTTTTACCAGTATATTTTGTGCCTTTCATCATCTATGTAGTTATCAATGGACATACTAGGATCATGATTCCTACTTTTGTTGTTCAGTGTTTGTGCAACTCAGAATTTTTATGTTCCTTATGTCTATCCTTCTTACTTATGAAGTATATGAATTTATTTTTATTACAGATTCTTTATTATTACCAGTCTAAATTCTCATATGGAATAAATAATATATATTTTGAAGATAAAAAAACTATCAAAAGAAAAATCAAAGTTTTAAAATAAAATTAGGATGAGATAATAAAAAAGGATAATTGGTCAACAGCAAGCAACATTCATTCTTCTTTCATTGATATTCATTTTAGCCTATAATGAATAGTAAAAGATATCTTGGAACTTTGTGACTAGTAAATTTTATCACTAATTTATTGGTCGGTTCTTTGAATGTTTTTTTAGTGAATGTTTCAATGAAGGTTTCTTCATTATTTGCGGTGGTGCCTTAAGCAATAGCTGCGCAGGCATTATAAGAATACTGCCATATTTAAAGAAAATGACAGTAATGCTGTACAAGAACTTCATAAGTCAACTCTACGGTTTACAAAATGCATGTATGTGGGATATTTATGAATATGGAAGGAAGCATCTAAAGAATATCTATATACCAATAGATGTAGTTAATATTGTAAAATCCAAGGACATATTTTATCTTTGCAATACATTTTGTTTTACAACAATTCCCTTCGTGTTGAAAAGGATAAGATATAAAAAAATAAAATAAAAAAAATCTTAATCTTATATAATTGTTTGTCTAATTTGATATAGTATTTTTATTATATGATACTATTAAATATATATTTTAATATTTTTTAAGAAATAGTATTTAGTTAAAATAACTTATTTATGTCAAACTTAATAATATATTATGAATAACTGAAAAGCTATCGGTCTTTTGAGATCCATATTTCAAAATGAACTCTAATCTAAGTAAAGCATGATGATGATAACAAGTTATAATTGATGCTTTAATATTACTAAATTTTATTCATGTACTTATAAAGTTAAATATTTTTAATGGAAATAAAGGATTAACTAAAACATAAGATATAGTTAAGGGTAGCTTTAATTTTCAAAAAAAAGTTTATTAAATTATTAATATGACTAAAATTAATTTGTACATAATAAGGTTTTCTTGCATATTTTGGAGTCGTTCTTTGGATTAGGGTCAAGTAGAGATGACAATATAAAACAAGTCATATAAGTTAATTCGTTAGTTTGTAAGAATAAGTGTGAGACGTGTTAACATCTGATTTCGTCTTAAGTAAATAAAATTTATTTTAAAAAAAATGCTTGAAAAATAGGTGGTTAAGTAACTTTTTTCCTTTCTTTAATTAAGTTTGTTAAAAAGATTTTTGATGAAAAACTTGGAGAATCTCTTTCTAGAGAAAATAATTAAAAAAACTAAAGAAAAATAGAAAAAGAAAAAAAAAAGAAAAGAAGAAAAAAGAAAAGAAAAGAATGAGTTGAGGCCTTTTCTTTTTTCCCAACTCTCTCTAAACTATTTGCTATTTGCAATCCCTTTTACGATTTTGAAACCTTTATCTTTCCTTTTTTTTTACCTCTATTTTCAATCGACCAACTCATTTTACTGTCGACACTCCACCATTTTCATTTCTACAACCTCTCTAAACAAAGCCCATAACATTCTTAATATCCCCACCATTCTCTTTTGTTTTTCACACCCTTTAGACCAAATCTAATATGTTTTAAAACTCTCACTCCCTACATTTTCATTTTCATACCCCATTCTAATGACCCATCTCAACACTCATTCACCTAAAACTTTTTCCACTCATGTGGTGACACATGACACTTACTTTATATTTATGTTCACGAGTAAATGTCTTAGGTGTTTTTAATCTATTTTATACTATAGTTTAAATTATATTTGAAAATTAGTAGTTAAAGAAATACAATTGTATGCACCATCTTTAATCTTAATTAATTGTTATAATATTTTTTAGCTTAACATGTACTTGTAAGGCATAACAAAGATAAATCATTAAAACAAGAATTTATTTTTATTGCCACATGTCCACAGACCAACAAAATTAGTCCAAATTTTTTATATGGGTTAGACCAACTCTCACCATTTTTTGGCATGTGTCGAGGGTCTCTAACTTGAATAAATGAACCTCAAAACATTAATTTATAACCAATTTGGCATAGCCACTATTAAAGCGATCACTTATGTATTAGATGTTCTCAAAACACTTCAAACTAATCTCATAGATCTAAAATTATAGTGAAAAAATTGAATCCACCATTTTCTCTTATTTTTCCTTCCAATTGTTATAACATATTGGGAAGTGTGTAGAGAATTTATTATGATACCCCAATAATAATGTGTCAAGTTTAAATGAAAGAGGGCAGCATGGAAGTTTCATTGCATTATTCACTCTGCGGTGCCTGCTGAGATTTTATTGCCATTGCTGTAGCTGTAAATAGAGCATTGGGGAATGAAGAGGCTGATGAGTGACGAGTGATGAGTCTTTAATGCAGTCACTAATGCTTGTTGTGGAATTCGAGCCCCCAAACACGTTATCATCACAGAAAAAGCAACTTCACAAAAGTGTTTAATAATAAAATATTGGGAAATAATTATAGGTAGGTTTTGTTTTAGAAACTCATCTTCTCATTATCTTTGCGCGTTTTGAGGTAGACTTTTTTATTCATCAATCAGCAGTGACTAAAACCACTTTCTTCCAAATAAGAGTTATATTATATCAGTACTCCACTTCTAGGACATTGTCCACTTCAGGTATATTGTGTTGGTAACATGAAGGTTTCTGGCTTCTTTGCTTTGCTCTTGGTGGTTGGAGCAATTTTGATGTTCTTTAACATCTTACTTCCTACTAGTGCATCTTGGACACCTGGTATACACATCTTCTTTCCTTTATTATTTGAGAAAATTTTAGATCTCTTCCAGTAATGCAAAAATCTTAGATTTCTTTGTCAAGTGTTTTGTTATTATCACCATGCAAGACAAGCTCATCTGTTAAAGACACATGGGGTGTTTTGAATTTTGTGTTTGAACTACTTATGTCTCTTCTCCTTTCATCGGTTTTTTTTTTCTTCCTTTTTTACTTTGGATATCTTTGAAGAGATAAATGTATGCATGCATTAGTGATGGCAGCTTCCAATCCACAAACTCTTAGAAAAAATCTCATTTTTTTTTCTTCTGTACGATTTTCTGCAGTAGACAAACTGTTTTTGTTATTACTCTGTTGATTGTTTTCCCACTACCAACATGATCCACTGAGTTGAAATTAACTTGGGACAACTTGGTCGCGTTGCTCTAGAATTGTACGACTAATTCATGTATTTAAAGGTTTCAATTTCCAACTACACTATTGATAAAGAGAAAACGGCAACATGCTTTTAAGTTTTAAACATGCAGTTGTAATTTTGTGAGCTAAAATGCATTCATGTATAGAAATGTAACCCATCTAAATAGAGAATTTTCCCTGTAAGCATTACAAAAATGAAAAAAAAATATAAATTAAAAGTAGTTTATGTAAATGTTTCTCTGATATTGTTTCCAATTTTTTTAATGAAAAATGTCTGTAAAGATACTCAAAAACCTAAAATGGTACTTAGTACATTTGCTCTGAAAATTAAATTGATTGTATTAACGTGTTCATATACTAGTTGGTAAAAGACACTGATGATTGAGTTCCTATCTTCATCTGCATTTTGATGTTGTGTGTGGCAGCATAATTCAATCATGCATCAATTAATATTTCTTCCCCAATTACATATTACTTTTCTTAATTTTCTTCTCTCATTTTGACTAAGGAGATTATCATGCAGATTATACTGTTCAGATTGTTGAGAACTTAATGTATAACCTGACATTTTTTAATACCATCTCAGATTTCATAGGGACCAATTATGGTGATAAGGCAACTCCGATTGCAGTGAACAGGAAACTGAAGGTATGAATGCTTTATAATCCTTGGACTTAAAAGCTCTTGCCCTTTACCTTTCTGGTTAAAGAATCAAAACCTTATTATAATGGGATAAATTTGATGTTAATATTATTCACCTTACAAGTAAAACTAAGATGAATTTTACTTGTTGATTATGTAAAACTTTGTACTCTAACAATATGCAGAATTAAACTATTGCTGTGAGATGACAGTTTATTTCAGTTGAATTGTATCTTCTAAGTATTCTAATTTGGATTTACTAGACTTTTCTATGGTATTTCTGCTGTGATTTCAAAATATACTGATAAACACTAATTTTGATGTTTTAAAATACATTAAAAAGATTTTTAAAGTATCAATATCAGAATAATGTTAGTGTTCAACTGAGATTTCAGGATTCTAAGCATTCCCTCTGAAATTTCAGGAAAATGGAAACAATATGAAAAGTGGTATCAAAAACAATGGTGACATGAGTCAAGTAACTCTGACTGATTACTATCCAGCTGATCCACCACCAAATTCTAGAACAAAGGCCTCTTTATATCCTGGACCTATTCAGCATGGAAGCCCTCTGAATCCATACATCCCAAAACCTTCACCTCCTGATCATCCTATACCTGGAGATTCTGACTAACTTTCTGATCTCTTCAACTACGCTAGTAGATGCTATGCTAAAAAGAGGAAGGCTATTCACACTCTTTGAACATATTTCTTTTCATGGGGAAATAAGAAATTGTTCAAAGTATGTGTTGGTAGCATTTCTCATGCTGAAAATGAATATAAGACTCATTCTCACACGTTGTTTAGTCAGTTTTTTGTGCGTTGTTTTGCTTATATTCTGTGTTCTAGTGTTGTGAAAAAACAGTTGTGCCTTTGAGCATCCTATGCAGTGGCCAATGTCCGTACTTATAACTAAGGATCATGCAAATTTCTATTTATATTAGTTTGTGTAAGTGCAACTTGAGTATGTTTATTTTTTCTCTTAGATCGATATATATATATGCCCTTCTTATGTGATGTTGAATTTACTCTGTTATATATAGCTAGCAAGCCTGACCATTTTGGTTACTATTACTTTTGACTGGAATTTTGTCAACATGAGACAGTTATTTTAGCTTTGATTGTTTTTTCCACTCATTTTGCACCAGAATATCAAAACTTCAAAGAATTTATATGTTTCCTCGTATGACAGTAGCCTCAACTTTGTACTTGACATTTGTCTTCCCCCACCACTCCTTGCACTTGACCAAATCTGCAGATGAAATGTATAGAACTTGAAATAGGTATGTACTCCAACAAGGAATTTTTGAACTGTAATGTTGCAACGTTGGGACAACATCTCACTTGTATAACTGCAAGATGTAACCCTCTAGGCTATGCCGCCTGAGTTTGGTCAGGTATCTCTCTGCAATCTCTTTCAGTTAATTCAGTTAGTCCACCTAGAATCTTGTTTGTGCTATCTTGTTTTCTTATTTATAGGACAAAACCACCAATCAGAATATGAAAAATTTACTTTTTGATATTTGCTTCTTATCCATACACAAAATCTTATCTGGGTTGTATAGTATTTCCTTTGCATCCGCCAGTGAAGAAGTCCTTCGATTCGTGTCCCAACAACTTCATCTTTTTCCATTTCACTTTTCTTCACTTCGTAATAATACCTAGCATGTCACTTCCTTTCAAGCAATGCATATAATAACTTTTTTAAGCCCCTTTGGGAGGTACGAGTTCTTCAAGTGAGCAAATATTACTTAATTAGCATGTTTGGTGAAAAGTTAAGCTTTTAGAAACCTATAATTATTGTTTGAAGTGTTTCTCAAGTGATGATTGTAACTAATGCAATTTTGTAGTGTGGGTTTGGTTAAATTTAAGTCATCATAAAAAGATTAACATCACACGCTTTTTAGTGGACCTCTTAACCAACCATGCCGCATATATCACTTTTTCTCCCCAACGTGATTTGATACTCTCCGTTTCTTACAATGTTCTCAACCAATCTTTTGGTCAAATTAGACCACCTTCTCTTCTGTAATGCTTTCAACTTCAATCAAGTTATAACCACTGATGCTTCAATAATCAAATTTACCTAGGTCTGCAACATTTTTCAGAAAACTTATATTGTATTATCTAATTCATCACCAAATATATCATCTTTAAAACAATAAAATTACGAGTTTTCTTTTCTATACATTACAAAACTCAAATTTAGATTTTTAACATTTAAACTTAATACAAAATCATGTTAGGAATACAAACATACATTTAAGTCTTATATTTAAAAAAAGTAAGAAATTTGAATAAATATGAGAAGAAACTTGTAAATTTATTATTTTAAAATTTTTAGTTGAAAGTAATAATAATTTCTTATATAAATCCAGTCTAATTGTTGTTGAATTTCTTGATATGCTATTAATTTTGGTGGTTAAGAAAATCATGGCTACATTTATCCTTTTGGTCCTACCATGAGACATTCTCTATAGTAATGTATAACTGAATTTATGATTGTATCAAAAAAATCATTAATTTATGATATAAAACTTGAAAGTATAAATAATATCTTCACAACTCATGTTAGTCAGTTTTAAAAACCATAATCAACTGAATAAGAAAAGCTATGAATTTGGTATTTTCATCCTAGTCTTTCTCTTACAGTGGAAACATAACTTTACACTAGCAAGTTGACACGTCAAAGTAGATTTTCTTACACCTGTCGAGAAAAAAAAAGTTGTTATACTTTGATAAATGTTAGCGTATGTATAAAATTTCATGGGGATTTCTCTTATTTGGGTCTGTCATATACTAATACAAAATATTGGTGCTTACACCCAAGATAGATAGCTAGCTACCAATACTTTTGGTTTTTGTTAAACTGTGTTTGGATAGCCCATGTTCGTTTCCAATTTCAACTTACCTAACTTGAAACTTGTCGTATAATGAGTTTTTTGTGATTCAATATTAGGATTTTGAAAGGGGTGTTTAAAGAATAAACGATGTTCGATTGATTGAAAGTAATTTTCTTTAATTAATTTGGTTTTTATTGAAATTGTTATTGTTTTAATGTATCAAACCAATGACAAGTCATGAGATCTAATCGAACATGGATGTTACAAAGAAAGGATTGATTTGGGATGATAAGGGAAGAATTTAAAAATGGAGATGATGATTTCATTCGAATAGGTATTAGAGACCAAACATTTGCTGATATAACAGGACGCATTTCCTGTCCTTGTTCATGGTGTAGAAATGGTTATTGAAAGACATCATTTGATAACGTTAAAAGATATTTTTCTTAAATAAAAATATTATTTAATCCACCTAAATTTTTTACATTTATTTTATATTACTTTTATTTATTTTTTATTCTTTTTAAAAAAAACTACAAAACTTTATATTTTTTAAATCATTTTATCCTTATATTGTGTCAAATGGATGTAAAAGTGTATCATTGATTTTATTTTTCTTTTTAAATGACGTGATTTAACGTGAATTTTTGTTTATTTAAAATAAAAAATTAGAAAAAATGTCGTTGAATCCTTAAGGAGCTGACCACCTCACCTAAGAAACTTATCACGCAAGGAATGAAAGTTAGCGCGAAGGGTGGCAAATTTGTCTCCAAAACCAATGCAGACACTTTTTGAGGTTGGAGAATAAAGTTGCAAATGATGGTATCCAGAAGACTAGATATTGAATTTTGAAATTTCACATAGAAGAAATGTGTATTACTCATTGCTTGTAATGATTTATTTGATCATTTAATTCTAAATTGCAGTATGATTAATAGTTGTAACTTGTAAGAAGGTATCAACTCTGGTACTTGCATATCGTTATTATACTGAGAAATTGTTATATCATAATCAATTAAAGCAAAGAATTGTAGTCGGAGGCGTCAATTTTAAACTTCATTGCAGAATCCTCATCATGGGTTAATTCACACAAGCTTTTGGAAATAAAGTTACACAGAAAATGAGTTAATTCACTACATGGTCCTCATCATGCCACAATCCCAATGAAACAACTTATTCCGTTGTATATTTTTGTAATATGCACTGCCAAAATGTTTTTTGAATAGGTATTAATATAGTTTATTATACTAATATATTGTTATGTCTGCTACGTTAATATATAATAACACACTGCACAACACGTCATATTTTTCTCAATTAGTATAATAAGAAATAGAGTCAAATTCTCCTTTATAACATATGCAATTTTCTGAGGTGAGAAATTATCATTTTATTTATTTATTCATGTTTAATTCTACTGAAAAATAAAAATGATTGGTTTATATTTGATATAAGAAGCTCAATATAAAGAAACATTTTTATGCTAAATAAAAGTAGTTAACATGAAATTATAAGTATATATTAAGATGATAATACATGGCGAGCCCTGAGGACAAGAAAAAAGTGAGGCAGGCTGTTAAGTTGCAAATTTGTCATGGATGATCGAAACTGCGAGAAGATGTATTCAACAAAGAGAGTTCTGGTAAATAATTTGCCAGAAATTCCGCTTCAAGATAAGAAACATGTATATCATGAAAATTTATAAAACTCAATTTTGTTTGTTTTCATTTTTTGTAAGCACAATAAAAAGTTAAATTGTGAATATTTAATTGCAAAGAAAACAAATATTATTTTTAACTTAATCAGAGTTTCAATTTCGAGCTCTGATTATTTAAATACAAGAATTATTTTTCGAGAATAACAATCTTACACTATTGATTCTAAAAAAGAAAGCTAAAACTGAAAATCAACTCTGAGGAGTGATTCTTAAATCAAAATCTTTAGGAAAAAAGATTCAACCTTGAGATAAGCTATGCAGAGAGTGCAACTTGAGTAGTGAGTGAGCCACCTGTCACTGAGGGTTGCGGTGTCTAGTCTTTGAGATTGCGGGAGTGACAGCGTAGGCAACGACAAAAAACATTGTGGTGGGAAGACGCTCCTGGTAGCGACAAACCTAGTGCGTATATATGAAGAGAACTGTGACGACAAGGATAATGGAGAAGAGTACTATGAAGAAGAGCAAAGTCTTTTCGGGTGACGAGGATATTTAAAAAAATATTTAAACAAAACTACATTAAATTTCGGTTATAACCGTAATCAAAACATTAAGGGTATTTGTCTTGGGTTATAAGCTCAATGAAGCTAAATCCATTTTTTTTAACTTTTTAGTTTTTATTTATGGTTTAATCCTTCACTTCTTAGTGAATCAAAGCAAAATACTGAACTTGTAATCGAGACCATAAATCCATCATTTTTTACCTTGTCTTGACATATTTCGATTATAGAATCGAAATTTAATGTCTAAAATAATTTTTGTCATAGTAATTTGTTACACTAGTGTCACCATCCCATGATGGGTTGAGTTGGATTGTTAAATTTTTAGCTCATCATAAAGTGAGCCGGGTTTGACGCACTCTTTTTTAATCCAACCTGTGATGAGTCAACTTGAGTCACTTTAATATGTCTAGAAGAAAATAGTTAATGAATTGGAATTAGGATACAAGAAGATAAATGCATGTCTTAATCACTGCATGTTGTATAACAAATAAAATGGTGACAAGAATGTTTGTTGGGCAGTAAAAAAACCACAATTTAAATTGAAGACATCTACAAATAAGAATGATTTTCCTTACTCAATATTGAGATATGTTCCCTTTGTTCCTAGACTTCAATGCCTATATATGTCTAAGAATACTTCAAAATATTTGTATTGGCATGTAGATAGAGTGCATCAAATATGAATTAGTGATGACACATCCATTTGATGCATAGGTTTGGAAGCAATTTAACCAAACAAATTTATTATTTTAATAATGTATGTTGGCAATTATGAGGTTAAAAGTCCATTTTCATTATGTTCTTGACTTTGATTATTTTGACATGTATCCTATAAATTGTTTGGCAAGATTTATTATATTTTTAATATTGTTATATTTATATTAAATGCATTTTATAAGAGTATGGAATATTTTGGCCTAATGCATTTTGCTAGAGATTAGCTAATAATAATCTATTACAATTTGCTACGCTTATAGTAGAGATTAGCTAGAGATAAGTTTATAATTTGTTAAGGATCAATTGTTTCACTTTGCTACGGATTAGTTAAAGATTAGCTAGAGAAGAGTTGTTATAATTTGCTACATATTAATTATGGATTAGCTAGGGATAAACTATTATATTTCGGCAAGAAATTTGCTACAACAAGTTTGTTACAGATCAATAAGGGATTTGTTACAATCAGTTTGTTATAGATCAGCGAGGAATTTGCTACAAGTTTACTACGAATTAGCTAGGGATTCAGTCCAACCAGTTTGCTACTTATTAGTTAAGGATTAACATGTTTTCTTTAGTAAGGCTTTAAAAAGCATTTGCAACGAAATTTCCAAGCATTAGCAACCGAGTAGTTCTTTGCTACTTGACTACCTACATTTAGCTATGACATTATTGTTTCTTTGCTGAATTGTTTTGTAAGGGATGAACGAGAGATTAGTTAAAGATTATTCCATTGCAACTACGTGATTTTCTTATATTGAAATGTATAATTATGGATATCATGAAATAAAAAATACTTTAAAGATCTAAATAAATTTTTTCATATATCAAATTAATCAAACTATTGAGAGATAATAAAAATTGATTTAGCAAAATAAAAAGAATTTTTCAAATAAAAAAAATAAATATTTTGAAATATGAATTAATTTTATAGTAAGTCAAACATTAAAAAAGAAAAAAAAAAGAATGTAGGTAAAAAATTATAAAATTAAATACTAAGAATACTATATATATTACTATATAATAAACTGTGAGTTTGTGGTAATTTAAATTAGGACAAGAATGGAAACGAGTGTTAAGATAGGTTTAGGGACAGAAATAGTATAAATACATACATACGCATCCCAATATCCAATTAAAAAATTGAATATTACTTATATTCAATCAATATGAAAATTTTCTGCCAAAACGGAAAGAGATTCGGACAATATTGGTGAGAGCGGATTTATTTAGCATCGTTATTTGTAGGGATTAAGTCTGTCTTGTGTGTTCTATTGTGCCCAGTGGAGCGGGGCGAACTGTGCCAATATTGGAGGGAATGGAAAGTTTGGTGATGAATGAATATGAGTGTGTGATTCTGGGTTTGCAGATGATGAATTGGCTGTTTGCTTCATTGCTTACTGATTTCTTTGTTAAAGATGCAAAGACGAAGATGTGTGATGAAGAAGGTATGGTGATTGTCAAATGGTGTAAGAAAAAACTTTTTTTTCTTTACAAAAAAATTACTGCAGGAGTGGTGTTAACAGATTGGGAAGTGTGTAGAGAATTGATTGGGATACCCCTGTAATAATGTGGCAAGTTTAAATGATAGAGGGCAGCATGGAAGTTTCATTGCCATCATTCACTCTGCGGTGCCTGTTGAGATTTTATTGCCATTGCTGGAGCTTTAAATAGAACATTGGGGAATGAAGAGGCTGATGAGTGATCAGTGATGAGTCTTTAATGCAGTCACTAATGCTTGTTGTGGAATTCGAGTCCTCAAGCACGTTATCATCACAGAAAAAGCAACTTCACAAAAGTGTTTAATAATAAAATATTGGAAAATTTTGAGGTGGACTTTGGTTTCATCAATCAACAGTGACTAAAACCACTTTCTTCCAATAAAGGTTATATTATATCAGTACTCCATTTCTAGGACATTGTCCACTTCAGGTATATTGTGTTGGTAACATGAAGGTTTCTGGCTTCTTTGCTTTGCTCTTGGTGGTTGGAGCAACTTTGATGTTCTTTAACATCTTAATTCCTACCAGTGCATCTTGGTCACCTGGTATACACATCTTCTTTCCTTTATTATTTGAGAAAATTATTAGATCTCTGTAATGCAAAAATCTTAGATTTCTTTGTCAAGTGTTTGTTATTATCACCATGTAAGACAAGCTCGTCCTTTAAAAGACACATGGGGTGTGTTTTGAATTTTGTGTTTTGAACTACTTATGTTTCTTCCCGTTTCATAATTTTTTTTCCTTTTTTTACTTTGGTTATCTTTGGAGAGATAAGGGTATACATGCATTAGAGATGGCAGCTTCCTATCCACAAACTCTTGGAAAAAATCTCATTTTTTTTTTTTCTTGGGTACGATTTTGTGCAGTAGACAAACTGTTTTTGTTATTATTCTGTTGATTGTTTTCTCACTACCAACATGATCTACTAAGTTGAAACTTCCGACAACATGGTAGCTTTGCTCCAAGGATGAGTTCTTGAATTGTATGAGTAATTCATGATTTGACACAGGTAAAATCCATTTTTA
This sequence comes from Vigna angularis, assembly GCF_016808095.1. Taxonomy (NCBI): domain Eukaryota; kingdom Viridiplantae; phylum Streptophyta; class Magnoliopsida; order Fabales; family Fabaceae; genus Vigna; species Vigna angularis. Next base: position 14,918,890 of record NC_068976.1, on the reverse strand, counting down.
AAGTTTTAAACATGCAGTTGTAATTTTGTACAAGCTAAAATGCATTCCTGCTTAGAAATGTATCCCATTTATACAGAAGTTTCTCAGTAAGCATTAAAAAAAGAGAAAAATTAAAAATTAAAAATCATATATCTAAAAGTTTTTCTAATATTGTTCCCAATTTTTTTTAATTAAAAATGTCTGTAAAGATACTCCCTCAAAAACCTAAAATGTACTCGTTGATTTACTCTGAAAGATAAATAGATTTTATTAATATGTCAGTGTTCATATATTAGTTAGTAATTTAGTTCCTCTCGATGATCTGTGTGACAGTTAATTGAATCAAAATATTGCATCAATCTGCCCTAATTACATATTACTTTTTTTTCTATCATTTTGACTAAGGAGATCTGGTAGATTATTTTGCATATTATATTGTCTACATTGTTGAGAACTTAATTTATAATTAGCCTTACATTTTATAATACCATCTCAGATTTCATAGGGACCAACAATGGTCATAAAGCAACACTGATTGCAGTAAGCAGGAAACTGAAGGTATGAATGCTTTATAATCCTTAGACTAGAAAGCCCTGGCTGGTCCTTGACCTTTCTGGTTAAGAAAATAAAAACCTAATTATAATGGGGTTTTACATGGTAAATTTCATTATAATATTACTACCTTGCAAGTAAAACTAAGATGAACTTTACTTGTTGATTATGTAAAACTTTATACACTTACAAGATGTATAATTAAACTCTTGCAATGAGATGACAGTTTATTTCCTTTGAAATTTCAGGAAAATGGAAACAATGTTAAAAGTGGTATCAGCAACAATGGTGATATGAGTCAAGTGATTCTGACTGATTACAATCCCGTTGATCCAACACCAGGTTCTAGAACAAAGGCCTCTCTATATCCTGATCCTATTGAGCATGGAAGCCCTCTGATTCCATACATCCCAAAACCTTCACCTCCTGGAGATTCTGACTAACTTTCTGCCCTCTTAAACCATGCTATAGTAGACACTATGGTCAGAAGAGGAACGCTATCCACACTCTTTAACATAATTCCCATTATGGGAAAATAAGAAATTGTTCAAAGTATGTGTTGGTAGATTGCTCATGCTGAAAATAAACATAGGACTGTTCTCACGTTTAGTCAGTTTTCTTTGTTGTTGTGCTTATATTCTGTGTGCCAGACAGTAATCCTAGTTTTCACGTGTGCTATTGTGAAAAAACCAGTTGTGCCTTTGAGCATTGTACGATCTTTAACTAAGGATCGTGCGAATTTCTATTTTTGTTGGGTTGTGTTTGTGCAGCTTCAGTATGTTTATTTTTTCTTTTAGATCGATTTGTATCCTTCTTATGTGATGTGAATTTACTTTTTGATCATATATTCTTTGTTATAGAATTGCATATAGATATGCTTGTATCTCATTGAAACATGAGGTAGATTGTGTCAAAAGAAATAAAATATGTACTTTAAAACTGGCGAATATGTGGTATATATATAGCAAGCCTAGACCCTTTTGATGACTTTATTTTTAACTGGAATTTTATCAACATGAGACAGTTATTTTAGCTTTGCTTAATTTTCACACTCATTTTGACCATGAGAGGGAGTTAATAGTTACTGTGATTCTAATAACCATGAGAGGGAGTTAGTAAATGAGAAGGCTGTGAAAGACTAATCTCGTTTATCTATGATAATTGTTTCTTTTAACTCCCAGTATCAATCTTACTTTTTATCTGTAAGAAAGAATTATATATAAATAGAGTATTTGATGTCAAAAGAAATGTACATATAAAGGTGTTGGGAATCTAAATTTGAATATAAGTCATGAGATATAAAAATCAGAAAATTAAATATCATATGTAAGAAATATCTATAAATCCGTTCTTTTTATTCAAAGTGTGGTAAAAGTTGATAAAATATAAATAAAAAATTTCTTGAGACATGTAAATTTACCATCTTTAAAAACTTATGTGATATATAGCATAGGTCTTTACGATACAATAAAAAATTTCCCAATTTTTTAAACATCTCATAAACTAACAAGATTATCTCTTAAAAGAGTATACCTAGGATATAGAAAGTGTTTCAAAGGTGAGCAAAAGCCTCCATTTATGGATGAATCCATATAGAAATCCACAACAGATATTTAAGTTGTTTCCGATGAATCCCGTGAGTTATGGAAGTGGTGCAATAGATTGCAAACGAGGGATCGTTCAACAATAAATTTGTTATAAAAGGCTTGGTCAATATCCGAAAAAGAAGCAACGTTATGGTGGCAACTTATATATATTTTGCAATATATTTATAACATTATTATTATAATAATACCCACATATTGCAAAAGATGAGAAAAGAAAGATTGAAAGAAGAGAATCATAGGTCTCATATAAAATATAATGCATTTAAGTTGATATAACAAATTATATGAATCAATCTTAGATGGAAGAACTTAACACATAACATAATTGGTAACAAATTATATAAACCAAAGAGACTTTATGTGTGTTAACAGTTTATCAATCACATCCTCATTATTCTTGTTTTTGCTCTAGAAGTGACATATGTGTGTGTTTCAATTGTTGTTTGTAGTCCGTCCAAGATGACAGTAGTTTCTCGATATGAAGTTCTGAGACGAACACATCCGATTGAATTATTTTCTCTGTTTTTATATCTTCCAACAACTTGTGATGCTCATTGACTTGGATCTTGATGTCCTTATCCTTAATCATCTCCATACGATAATAGTTCCCTATGACAAATCTTGGTCGAACGATGTCTTCATATGCATATTTGAGAATTAACGAATGTCTTTCGCTTTCTTATCGCTTTCTTATATAAGAAGTACACATTGAACAACTAATTAGACAAAGAACTAAGTAAGATGTGTCAGCATACCTTTTTCGCATGAATCCAATCTTCAACTTATTTTGAAGGGAAATAAAGTCAGGTTTTGAAGATGTGAGAACAATAACAACTTCATACATGTCTAATAGGATAGACACACATTCTTGCTACTATCGAAAGTTCTTACTATAGAAGATTTTGATTCTTCACACATCCGAGAACAATTTCGCAAAGATCATCTGAGTTCCAAAAATGATGTTTTAATTCTACAAATTTGGGTTGTTGAGATTAATCATAAGTCTTTAAAATTGTTGTAAAAGCTAACAAAATCACAAACAAAAGGACTTTCACAGACGTGTAGATTCACTATCTTTAAGAACTTATTGCGTAAGCTTCCAGGATACCACTACAACTTTCCAAATTTTCTATGAATCTTAAAAATTAGCAAGATTATCTCTTAATAGAGAAAATATACATAGGATATTGTAAAAAAGAATATAAGAGAGAAAAGAGAATGACAGAGTGACAGAAAAAATAAAAGAGTTTTAAGTGTGTTTCAACGGTGAGCAAAAGTCTCTATTTATAAAGGAGATGGATCAAGATCAACAGCCCATTGAGAAATCCACATCAAATCTCAGTTGTTCCATATGAATCTCGTGACTTGTGGAAGTAGTACAAGAGCTTGCGGACGAAGAATTGTTCAACAAAAGTTTTTTATAACAAGCTTGACCAATATTTGAAAAAGAAGTAACGAAACTTACCATTACAACAACTTCAATGTATATATATCTTTTGCAATATATTTATAACATTGTTATTATAAAAGAAAGTGAAATCAATCCCTTATATAAATTAGTCATAGTTCATATAATCTTCTTTCAAAAAAACTCATCAACGAGTGAATAGCTTCGCCTTGATAACTTATAATATTGTGATATAAATAACAAAAAAAAAGTTAAATATTATGTAAGAAAAAAATTCATAGAGGGTATTATTTGTAGGGAGGTCTAACACATGTACATATCTCCACACGGATGGGAAGATACAAACATTAATGAAATTTGAACCTATACAAGGATTGACATCACTCTTTACCAAAAACCTTAAGACAATATGTTATGGGGTCTTTCATCCATATATAGATAGTACTATATTTTCTCATTTTTATCTAATTTGGGATTTAAACTCATACTTGGATTCCCAACATTATTCGGTATAATCACATCTTAGTTATTATTAAATAGTTTTATTGAAGATAATCGAAACCTGAAGTGAAAGCATATGAGCATTCCATTGAAATCGAAAATTGATTAAGAATAATACCACACTTGGGCTAAACTGGTTGAGTAACTTACTGCTTAAGATAAAATTATTGTCTCTAATGTAGCTTCATGACTGAAATTTATTCATCCGCCAGTGCCACTGGGATTCCTACTATTACAATTAAAGATGTCCTTCAATTCGTGTCCCATCAACTTTTTCTTTTCCCACTTCACTTTTCTTCACTTCCTAATAATACCTAGCATGTCATGTAACTTCCTTTCAAACCCAACTCATATATGTATATATATATATATATATATATATATATATATATATATATATATATATATATATATATATATATATATATATATATATATATGGGACCAAGCAATGCATATATCATAACTTTTTAAAGCCCCATTGGGAGGTACGAGTGCTTCAAAGTGACCAAATATTACTTAATTAGCATGTTAATTTGGTGAAAAGTTAAGCTTTTCTTATTTATAGGACAAAACCACCAATCAGAATATGAAAAATTTACTTTTTGATATTTGCTTCTTATCATACACAAAATCTCATCTGGGTTGTATAGTATTTCCTTTGCATCCGCCAGTGAAGAAGTCCTTCAATTCTTGTCCCAACAACTTCATCTTTTTCCATTTCACTTTTCTTCACTTCGTAATAATACCTAGCATGTCATTGTAACTTCCTTTCAAGCAATGCATATAATAACTTTTTTAAGCCCCATTGGGAGGTACGAGTTCTTCAAGTGAGCAAATATTACTTAATTAGCATGTTTGGTGAAAAGTTAAGCTTTTAGAAACCTATAATTATTGTTTGAAGTGTTTCTCAAGTGATGATTGTAACTAGTGCAATTTTGTAGTGTGGGTTTGGTTAAATTTAAGTCATCATAAAAAAATTAACATCACACGCTTTTTAGTGGACCTCTTAACCAACCATGCCGCATATATCACTTTTTCTCCCCAACGTGATTTGATACTCTCCGTTTCTTACAATGTTCTCAACCAATCTTTTGGTCAAATTAGACCACCTTCTCTTCTCTAATGCTTTCAACTTCAATCAAGTTATAATCACTCATGCTTCAATAATCAAATTTACCTAAGTCTGCAACATTTTTCAGAAAACTTATATTGTATTATTTTAAAAATTTTAGTTCAAAAGTAATAATATTTTCTTATATAAATCAAGTCTAATTATTTATATGTTATTAATTTATCCTCTCAATACGGAAAGAGTTTGGTGGTTAAGAAAATCATGGCTACATGAGTTGGTCTTATCCTTTTGGTCCTACCACGAGACATTCTCTATAGGTAATGTATAACTGAATTTATGATTGTATCAACAAAATTAAATGTTATGAAGTTATAACCAATTTTGAATTTTTAAAATTTCTCCGTAATAATTGTGTTCTTCCTTCAAATTTTACTCACACGACAGAAATCTTCAAGAGGTAATAGAAAGTGAGTCATATATGCAGGACATATCGATAAACCCCATGACAAGATGTATTGAGGTAAGTGATACAAATAACAACAAAGAGAAAAAATAGAGATTATATAATAAAATAGTGAGTGCTATAAGTAATATGAAAAAAAATAGAGATTTTATATTAAAATAGTATATTTAAAACTAAATTTTCATTTGAGGAATGTTATTTAAAAAAATATTACAAACGTGTGTTTGAAATTGAAGTTCAAAGAGATTTACTTTTTATATTTTGGCATTTTTTATTTTAGAAAAAACAATTCTATTGTTTCTTAGAAAGTAATGAAACACACATCGAAAGGAAGTGAAGTTTGGGCAAAAAATTGCGTAATATGAAATTGATATTAACCAAAAGTATGAATAATTAAAATTTAGAACGATAATTGGCATCTAATCACATGAAAGTTCAAGAACATAAAAGAAAAGCAAGTTTTAAAATAAAAATTAAGTGATGAAAAAGTGTAACATAGGTACGTAGTTGTTGGAGAGAAGTTGGTTAAGGACCTACCAAAGATGAAGCAGACAAGCACTACTAAAGCAAAGAGAAAGATATAAAGAGAAGAGAATGAACAAAGACAGTCGATGCAGGAGCATCCTGAAAAGTGGTTCTTTTCTGCTTAGCTTGCAAAATCATGTCAAACAACATGTCCCTTCTTTCTCTTGTTAAAAGGTTACTTATTTATTTAATCACAACAACGAAACAATTAGCATTTTCATTAGCTAGCATTTTTTAAGGTAATAAAGTTCGTGTTTCTTTATTCTTCTTGAGCCCCTTTGTGCCCTTTGTTTCCTTGCCCATGTTTTCTCACTGTGGACAACATCATTGTTCCTCACTAAATATTCTAGAGTTGTCATCATATCTCTGTTGAATTATTAATGTTTTCCAACTCTTCTTATAATCATTAATGATGTTTATCATCAAGTCTTCATAGAGAAATTATGCTTCCTAAACACATTTTTTTATCCAACTTCTTAAATCATCTTATTACTAATTAACATAGAATTTAAAGTGTGAGAAAAGTGTATGAAAAATCCCAGATAGAGGAATTTCGGTGATGGTAAAACTGATCTTTAATATTCTTGTATGGTAGGAGGAAAGAAAAGAAATCATAATGACATAGAGTGTTGAAGAAGGAAGTAGCTTTTAGTGGTCCTATACGCGTTAAAAGTGAATGCATGCATGTGTTCATACACCATTTTTATTGAATTTTGGTTTTCGAAAGTGAAATGAATAATGTCTCTACATTTTCAGATCCAAAATCCAAAAAAACATGCATATATGACGCTTCAATTTACTTGCTGTAAAGCATTAACTCATGACCCCAAAAAAGTTACCTGTAACATGGTATTAATGCACACAGAGATGTCATATTTCTTATAAATGCAAATTAAATAATGCTACGTTGGTCAGAGCTTTAGGTGAAAGTAAAGTTTAGGTAAGACAATCACACATGACAGAACCTATTAAGAGCTATAACTGTTACCCTGCCCTTAATTACAAATTTTGCTGCAAGAAACACAACCAGGCAAAACTCTTGATTTTTTTCACTTGGTAGTTAGTAGTACATTCTCACGATAACTTCAGGTGCTTTAAGAATACCTGAGAAATTTGTTGCAGCAACCCCACCCTTCATAATCTAATGGCTTAGGCTGCAACTTACTGTTCATTTTTCTTTTCTCTTTTATAAAATTAAATTACGTTTAAAGTTTATTTTTTATCATAATATTAAAATTATAAGTTAAAGTTTATTTTAACAAAAAATTTGTTTATTCGATCTATTATATCATCCGTTATCAAAATATTTGTTGTTTGTTAGACATGTTATTTTATACCTTATCATATCACACGTTAGTATCTAATATTACGGTTATTTATATATATCAAAAAAGTATTGTAAGTCTCACATTAATTAAAAATAAGATCAATTCAAAATATATAATTGAATGCAAATATTACGAGGTTAAATTAGGTTTAAATTTAATTCTTAACACTTTATATGATATGATGCATTTTATAAATTTATTTCAATTGACATTTTCATTCTCAATGAAATTGTGAATTTATGAAGAGCTTACGTTGATAAAAAAAAATGTGATTAATTGGAATTAAATAAGACCTGTAAAAGTATTTACACTGTCAATGATGTTGTAATTTAGTCATCGATGATGTTGATTTAGGGAAAAGTATATGAGTATCGTTCTTAAAGTTATTAGTTGAAACATTTAGAATTGGGTGATTCTATTCATATATTTTATAAGTTTGTTAGTTGGTAGTTGTTTTTATGTTTTCGAACGGACCAGAAATAACAGAAAATAGTATTAAAACATAATGAATGATGTTAGATCTTGTATTTAATGTGCTAAGATATAAAAATAACTCATTTAACAATTTAAGATAATAATAATAATATTTTATATTTTGAAATATGAGGTGGATAATATTTTTTTATAGTTTTCTATCTATTATTTTCCAATAAGTATACAGTATTGTGCCGTTTATTTGTCTACGGTGTAAAATCATGGACTAAATGTCTGCAGTTGATTAGTCATTTTGTAGTCCCCGTAAGTGGACATATACTCATTATCCTATGTTTTGTTTTATTACTAAAACGAGAAAAGGAAAAGATAAGAAGAACAAACTTGCCCCTATTCAATTAATGACTCTGAAAATGAGTAAAACAACACTTTCACTAATATATTTGTGTTGTTATTATTATATAAAATAATAAATGAAAAGTACCAAAAATATAATTTTTTAGAATAATTAATATAAAAAATATATGAGCCTGTCGTTTATCTAATAATCTCAAATTTGAAGCTTAAATTTTCTTTTGGTTTTCATAGTTTTGGTAGTGTTTATTTTTTGTTCCAATAGAAATCTAACTACATATTTAATTTTTAAAATTAAGTGCATTTTGATATATGATGACAATGTCAGTTGTTTATCAAGTTGGATATTCATAGCAAAGTCTAACAATAAAAATAATGATAGATCAAAGATTTAGTTTTTAAAAAGAAAAATAGACGTGTAATTGGTTTTCAAGAAACTAAAATTATACATTTATAAAATTATGGGACCAAAAATATATTTACTAAAATTAATGACGAAATTTTCGGATGACATTTTTGATCATCCTCTGTAAAGGAATCAAAATGTAACAACCAAAGATATAACAATAAGATAATTTGTGACAAATACAGTGACATACTTGTTTCTTTTTTAAACATCCATCACGTTACAAATATTATAAAATTACTAAAATATTTGAAGTTACAAAAAAAAACATATAATACCTAATTATTCTGTTCTATAAATTGGACATAAAACCAAAATATAAATAATGTCAACTAATTTTTACACTAATTTAAGAAGTTAATCAATATATTTAATTCTTCTAATTACATTTTACAATATTTTTCCTAAATTACGAGTCATTAAACTTACCAAGAATAAAAAAGGAACAAAATTGATATATCATACTCTTAACATGATCAATCATGTTCACCAATCAAATTTAAACTTTAATAGGAAGACAATAGGATATTGTATGTAAGGTTTCTTTTAAAAAAATAATTATTGAAAATAGAATAGCAATTAATCAAAAGATTAGGAAAAACTAATTAAAACTAGTTTGTTTAAACTTTTTTATATAGAAGAGTATATGTTCTAAATTATATATATATATATATATATATAATTATTATATATATATATAATTATTATTATTTATGACTTATTGTGTATTGTATGTCCATACGGATCAATCGGACAAGACTACTCAAGAGGACAACCGGTCGAATGGTATGTCATCTACTAAATGTTAAACAATTCAGATACTTAATATACACATTGTTCGGTCATAGAAGGATGAAGACCGAACGAACAACCTACAACATTAATTATTTCTAAACATTATCTCTAATCGAGATGACTGGTAAGCGTTACTTAGCGAGTAATGAACACTGATATGACCGAGATTAGGGTTTCACTAATCTTAAGACTTACCTATAAATAAAAATCAAAGGTTAGAAGGTAAGTGATTGCATTTATTACGAATTTAATATTTTATTGTGAGTCCCGATCAGATTAATTATTGAGTTAAAACGTCAAAGTGTTTTTGACAGATACATTAAGACTGTTTGGAGTGTAAGCAAAGAAGAATCTTTGACTAAGGACATCCTATATTACTTAAGCTAGCTTAGATCAAATTGTAAAGAAGTGATGTGTGGAGATCCTCAATCCTACACCTTAAAAATAAATTACATGATTATCAACTAATTATTTACATTATGAATCTCAACATAATTTCTTAAAATAAAATAATATTGTTTAATAATTATTTTTTTAATCAAATAACATGATATTGCTTTGTAACTCATTAATATTGTTTGAGAAAAGAAAATTGAAAGATATAGAAAAAATAAATAAACATTAATTTTAAATATATTAATATAAGGCTAATGGTAAAACTTACAAGTTTAAGTATAATACTCAAGTCAATAAATTTTGTATTAGAATAATTTTTGTGTAAAAATACTATTACTTAAAGTCATCCAACCTCGTGACTTCTCGTGTACTACTATTTATAATTTTAATTTTGCTTTAAAATAGCTCGTGTAATGGAAATTAATAGCATAATAAATCTGCTATAATTATTATTTTTTCAAACAAAAACTTTTTTTATCAATAAAAACACTTACGATTTAGGCCCTTGTGTTGCGTCAAAGGTGAAAGGTTTATAAAGGTTAAAAAACTGAAAAGTTAAAGCAAGCAAGGTACTGCTTGCTCCAAAACTGAATTAATTATATAGATAGTTATCGATAAGAGGCTACTAAGTTCCTTTGAACTTTTCGTACCTTGGTCCAATTCCATACGCTGAAAAGGAAAAACGGCTACTTATAATTTTTCGCCTTAACGACCAATTATAAAATTTGAGCAGTGTCGTTTGCGTAACGTCTCTCCGAAGATTCATTCCCTCACCCAAACGCAAATATCCAATTCCAACTTCAACCCTTGTTTGTACTTTCCATACTTGTACTCTTCTATCTCTCCTTGTCGTTTTCATGTTTACTATTTTATTTTATTTATTATATTTATCTATTTTTATTAATTTTATCAAAATTAAAAATGCGTGTTTACTATTTTATTTTATTTATTATATTTATCTATTTTTATTAGTTTTATCAAAATTAAAAATGCGTGTCAACAAAGCCTCCAGCGCCACGAAGAACCGCAAACTGACGTAAACCATTGTATTTACTGCAATGCCCTTAAGGTCACGCGAGTGCATTTACTCTCCCTAAATCCGCGCGTGCTTTTGCTACAGTGCCCGCGTCACTCTGATGGTGGCTGAGCTTGCTTCTTCTAATTTTGGAGTTAATTTTCACAACCGAAGCACAATCGCGCAGCGTGTGACTCCACTGCTTCGACAGTTACACTTCTTACTCGGTCAAGCCCCGGCAAATCGTAACGGTCATATTTTCCTTCCCATTTTCAACCTTCCTCGCAAATTAGCAACACCAAATTTCTCTGCACACGCCCGCAATTTTTTCTCTGTTCGAATTCCGTTCAATGCTTCCTGTAGCTTGTTCGTTTTTCAGTTGGTTTCTAGGGTTCTGAAATTCGGCGTGAATTCCAACAACGGGTTTTAAGTTTTGATTGCGTTACTAATTGAATATTGTTGATTGTTTGACTATAGCAATGAAAATATTGTAATTGGGATTAGTAGAATTTTGGAATAAAACCAATGGTGGCTGCGATTTCTACGGCGATAAACCCCAAACGAGCGCAGACTCCAACTCCAAGGAGAACTCCTCTGTTACCTTCTGAATCGGACAATGCACTCGCTCCTCCCCGAAGGCCCAAAGCACGAGAAGTTACTTCTCGCTACATGTCCTCTTCGTCGTCTTCGTCTTCCTCCGTTTCGTCTCCTCCTCGACGATGCCATTCGCCTCTGGTGGTGACAAGGACGGTTAATTCTACAAAGCAAACGCCGACGCCGGCGTTGAAGCGGTGTCAGTCAGCGGAGCGCCGGCGACAAGGCACTCCTCGACCTACTCTGGCAGACGCTCCTGCGGCTCAGAAAGTGCTCTTCACTTCCACAAGGAGCTTGTCTGTTTCGTTCCAGGGCGAGTCGTTCCCGATCCAGGTCAGGACAACGAAACCGCCGCCATCACAGAGTTTGAGGAAGAGCACACCGGAGAGGAGGAAGGTTGCAACGACGCCGACACCGGTGAGAAATGGCAATTCGGATCATGCAGAGAATGGCAGGACGGGGCTAGATCGGCACCGGTGGCCGGCAAAATCACTGCCGCGACCACAACAAGCGAATTGCGTGAACCGCAGCTTGGAATGTGTTGATTCCCCTGGGAGAAAACAAACGGACGCGCCGGAGAACGTTGTTAGGTCATTGCAGAATGTAATGGCGGATGTTCGAGCTTCTCACGACGCGACGCTAAGATCGGAGAGTAACAAAATTAACGGATCTAAGTTTCGGCCTGAAGCTGAGCTTGAGCCTATTGCTTCTGATACCGAAAGTGTAACCTCTGGAAGTTCCTCTGGAGATGGAATTCGAGGTTCCCGAGGGATCGTGATGCCGGCCAGGTTCTGGCAAGAGCATAATAACCGTTTACGGCGCCAAACAGAGGCTCCGTCTTCTAGAAACAGCGTAATTGGAAATAAAGGAACTGTTACTACTACTCCTAGTCCTAGGATTTTAGTGCAGAAGAAATCAGTGTTGGATTCTGCTGTTTCATCGCCACGTGGAGTTGTGAATAGCCGTGTTGTTCAAGGTTCTCCTATTCGTTCCGCGGTTCGTCCTGCTTCTCCGACTAAACTAGCGACACCTTCTGTGTGGTCTCCTTCGAGAGGAGTAAGTCCGTCACGTGCGCAAAACGGCGTCGCTGGTGGCATGAGTAGTAGGTTCGGAAGTGAACCTTCTGTTCTGAGTTTCGCGGTTGACGTTTCCAGGGGAAAAGTTGGGGAGAATCGGATTGCTGATGCGCATTTGTTGAGACTCTTCTATAACAGGCTCCTCCAGTGGCGTTTTGTTAACGCCAGAGCCGATGCTGCTCTATCTGCGCAGACATTCAATGCAGAGGTATTTTTTACTGCGAATTTTTTTGTATTGAAATTAAATTGCGCGGGTTTGAATTTGCCTGCTTGTGCATTATTCGTTGAAGCTGTATTGAGTGAAGATTGTGGATTGATAACTTCGTTTTTAACTTTTTATATTAGTTGGAATTTAGCATATGATCATTAGCACCCATGTCATCAAAGTTTTAAACTGCCTGTTGTGGTTTGTTACATCCTTGATATCGAGAGAAATTCCAGATAAACGTTGCCAGTTACAGATGGAAACCGTGGCCGAAGCCTTGTTGTTGTGGCTGAAACTGTGGCCATGGGCTGTCTTTTAAACGTGATCATATTTGTAATGTAAAGGGTGAAGTCATGTAAGGCAAGACAGAGTAGAGAAGGATTTTATGTTTTGTCTGACTGTTTGCTAGTGTTTTGTTTATATTCTTTGTAAATATTCTTCGTTGTATCAGGAAAGCCTCAAAGCTGCATGGGTAGCTATGTCAAAAATACGAGAATCTGTTAGAGCCAAAAAAACAGAGTTTCAATTGCTGAAGCAACAATTTAAGCTAATAAACATCCTGAAGGATCAAGTAAGATCTACAACTTCCCTGCTCTAAGTTTCCTGGTGTATATGTAGGTTTTGGTTCGCTTGATTTGAAGCTTTATTATTTCTCCACTAGGTTGATTGTCATTTCATCGTGTTCTTCACTGTATAGCTGGCATCTCATGGCATCTTGTTTCATTACTATCATATTCAATATTGAAGCTTATTTTGGGTTTAAATACATTGACATTGCTCATTATTTCAATCTTCTTTTTCAGTTATAGTTAATTAGAAAACTCCGGGTAGGCAGGCTAATTGAAATTGTTCCCAAGTACATGTGTTTCATTCATTTATTTTATAAGATCATAGAACCTCTTTTTCTACCACAGGAAACACACACACACACCCCTCTAATGAGGCAAAGCAAGAAAGTATTCATTTGGGAAAAAGTTAGTTTGCATTAGTCTGTGACCAGAATGAAACTCAAACAGACAGTTTGAGAGATATTTTTATTTGCTTTGGTTATGATGACATAGAATTTTGTGTTCAGCTTTGACAGAATGTTGATGAAAACTATTTATGCAGATGTTGTGTTTGGAAGATTGGGCTACTTTGGATCGGGTTTACTCTACTTCACTTTCCGGAGCAACCGAAGCCCTAAGGGCTAGCACTCTTCGTCTTCCTGTTGTTGGTGGGGCAAAGGTATTTCTCCTTTCAGTTTCTTGTTTATTCTTTATTATCTAATTATGGATAGTGTGTGACATAGCAATTCCGTACCTTCTTATCTGGGACTAATATGAAGAGCTCTGTGCTTGCTTCAGACAGATTTGCTAAATTTGAAGGATGCAATTTGTTCAGCAATGGATGTGATGCAGGCAATGGCGTCTTCCATTTGCATATTGTCACCTAAGGTACGTATTTCTTTTGCCCTGCCTCCTTTTTCCAGATGTTGAGTTTCAATTATGTCTGTTGTGATGAGTGATCATATAGTGTTATTTTATTTTCTAGATAACTTTCTATGAGGCTACATTATGATTGTGAAAAAAAAAGAAAAAAAAAAACTGATTTTGTTTTATACTGCGAGTGTAATCTTATCAAGTGTCAAAAAGAGAAAAAATTAGGTGTTATTTTTATGTATAAGCGCGTAGTAATCTGTGTAAGCATGTCTTCCTTCTTAAAATTTACCACATAGCTATAATGCTGATGGTTCCATACTCGAAGATCCTTGGTGTTATTTGTTGATTTGTTTAATTGCTCGCTGCCTATAATATATTCTGGAGAATTATCTTAGAAAAGACTATATTTTTCCCAAATAAATATCAATTTGTTTTCTTGAAAGATCCTGACTTTCATGCATTTGTTTGAGATTCTTTCCTCACCTATGTTGTGTTGAATGGATATCTTTAGTATGTATAAATTGTGGAGTAGCAGCGGAAGTGGAGACATTATTATATAAATAAAAGACAGTTTATATTCAGCAATATATAATTGGATAATACTGTAAAATGAAAATAATCTGATCGTGCAATTTAAGCAAATTCTTGTTCAGATCAAGTGAGATATTTGACGGAGATGCAGAATAAAAAATATTTTCGCAATTGTATACTTTTATCCTAATTCCGTCATTGTATTTAGCCAATATAGGACAGAGTGCCTATGTTTGTGCAGCCAAGAGCAAAAATGGTGGTGGAAAAATAAGGAAATTAGAGTATATCACAGTGGTGAAGTGAATATTTTTATTTTATTGCTCAACTGAAGTAAAGTTTTCTGGATCTTTTGGGGAAATGAAATGATGAGCAAAAGTTGTTTCGTATCCTCGTTATTGAACAAGTAAAGAATTTCCCGTCACGGCCTCCATCTTTTTGGACATTATCATTCAATTTGGTCAAGGGAGCAATATATAAAAATAGTGTTTAAAAATGCAGAGTTCACAGAATAAAAAATACATATTATTTAGGGAGGAAAGTTTTATTACGTCCGGCATATCTGTTGAGTTTATCATTGATTTGTCTGTTGAATTTATCATTGGCATATTTATTGAAATTATCATTGGCATATCTGTGGAGATTATCATCGGCATTCATTTTTTTCCAATTTTGTTCCACAATTGTATGAGTGCAAGATATCTATCGTGGTAGGTTTGGGATGCAGTGTTAGGGATCCATTTGTGAGGAAAACAACTAAATCCAGTATCTAATGAGTTTATTATTGACTTGAATCTTGTTTTACAAACATTGGTTAATGAGTTTATTATCTTTCCCGAGTTTTTCTTCTCTTGGTGTCAATTAAAGGTACTGAAAAAAGCATTGAGGAGTTCACGGGTAATTAATATTTACATTAACCAAGACACTGAACACTAGAGCATGCCATTTTTAATGTAAATCGTTTTGCTTTTTTTGTTAGGTTCGCTCAATTCAATCTCTGTCTAAAACTTGTAAAAGTAAGATAAAGGGAGGGAAATTGGGACTATTTTTTTAGGTATTAAAAGTTAATATTTAAATTAGGTGAGAAATTCCAATGTCTTTGGCTTTAAATTTTAAACGAGATAAATATGACTGGTGCTCTTATCTCTGCTTCTTTGGTTTTATTCTGTTATCAATCAAAATACTTGTTATGGATCGGAGTAATGTAGCAATTAGGATGCCAATATGTCTGAATTCGTTTGCAATTGATAGGTTGGGCAATTAAATTCGATGGTTGTCGAAGTTGCCAATTTAAGTGCGAAGGAGCGTGTTTTGCTTGAAGAGTGCAAAGACCTTTTATCAGTAATTACAACCTTGCAGGTAAATTTCATATTTTGGAAACGTGTTATTGAAGCTTAAAGTACTTTTTGATTTTCCTTGGATGATCGTTAAATGTAGTTGCGGTTATATGACTAGAAATTGGTTAATAAAATCTTGAGCAGGTTAGAGAATGTAGCCTGAGAACGCATGTTGCTCAACTGAAATGTCAACCTAGAAGCACTGAAGTAAAAATAACAAGCAAATAATACATTGTCTGACCAGCCAACTTTCAGTGCTAACATCATAACATAGGAATGGTTGTTTTGGCTTTGATTTCAATACGTGAAACAGTCATTACTGATGGAGAAAAGCTAGTTAGTATGAAAAAGGAAAAATTACAGATAGTACAAATATTCTGGTCAAACAGGATTTCATCATATTGTACAAAGAAACTCGTAACAAATAGTTGCTCTCTGATTATTGATCACGTGCTAGGAGTGAGGATTGAAATTTGTCGTTCGGGAGATAGTTTGTATACACATTCTTCTATTTGTTTTTTTGTTAGAGGATGTATATAAACTGTGTAGCATTTTACATTTTAGTTTATTTGTTTTTATGTTTGTATTTTTGAGTTTGTATTAGCTTATGGAAAAAAAAATGTCAAAATGTGGATACGATTTGCTGTATTTTCTACACTCCCTTGGAAAATACGCTTGCTTTGATTTCTGACATCCTCGTCATTTAAAGTCAAGTAGAAAAATTATCTGTTATTGACATAAATGACTCATATCTTTCAGTTTTTTTTTTATCGTCCGTTACTGACATTGTCGTGCATTTGATTGATTTGGTAAATATTAACGTTAAAATTTTGAAGTTATTATTTACCCATTAAAGTTCTACACGGTTGTCTGATTAGTCGGTTGTCGAACAAATTTAGGAGTAATTGCCTCAGGTAAATGTAGAGATAGATACAACCTGGGTAGCTCTAATATGGTCCCATAACTGATTGTTCATAAATAGCTGAACTGCCGATTTAATGAGCCTGAACTTGGTTCACGTAAGTTCGTGGGTTCTCTCTTCCCAGGTTGAGCTGTCACCTTGTGACTATTTCTGGCCATTCATTAAGGTTATTTATTCATTGATATATTCGCTATGGTTATTTTCTCTATTTCACTATTTGTTACTCTCTTCAGCCTCCGTAGCTATATACGCTCCATTAGAATTATTAGTTTTTGAGATTTTTTTTTAGTTTAGGCCAAGTCGAAAGAAGAAAGTTGAAATGTTTTTTTTAAAAGTATCTTTTTTATTTTCTAAATTATCATTTTGTTTAATATATTATTGATTTAGCAAAGAGAAGTAACTAGCTTGAGCACTTAACATGTCTGTCTATTTCTGGTTTTGTCAGTCTTATCTAAATCAAGTACAATTTTTAATCCAGATAACTTGTATTAAATTTATTACATTATTTCTTAAATTTGGTTCAGAATATATTTATTCTTACTTGATATATGATATTAGTCTTGAACATTAAGACTTGTCGAGAATAGGTTGGAATCTCACTTTACCTATATCGAGCAATATGACTTGTTTCTTGATGAGTTTTTTTAGGGAGATTCATTAATTATATTATACGCATTTGAAGGATTAGTATATAAGTTTAATGAACTTTGACAAATTTATAGTAAGATATTATGATCAAAAGTTTATTTTTATATTACTTTTTCTTTTTGTATTTTATTTGTATTAGTTTATTAATTTACATATAATTAGTTTACATAAAATTAACAGTTTTAAGTAATTTTTTTACCCGTTTTAAAAATTTGCTTTAGCAAAATTGATTTTGTCTACAATCCATATAAAATAAATTATTTTAAAAATCGCTTACTTCCAAACTCTTTTACTTTTCACACCACTATACTCGATTATTGAAATAAATTTTAAAAAAAAATCCAATTTGAGCACTCTTTTTTTGAAACTGTTACATTTTTCTCCATTTTTTATGTGCTTTATGTTAAATGAGAACAGAGGATTAATATTGTAAAAGAAATAACTAATCCTATCAACTTGTAACAAATTTTGGCAATACTTTTTTCTTTATATATTTTTTCACGTCCTTTAAAAAAAATCTATCACATCATTACCTATCTTATTTAACATTTCTTCTTGTTTCCGACAATGTAACATTTGTTATATAAATTTACTGTATAATAGAATTGTTCCACAAAAATAATTTAGCACATGACATTAAAACATTTTGAACCAAGAAAATAACATTTTAATTTTTGAATCAAAAGTATTTTTCATATCCAAACTATATGTAAAAATTGTATTTTGTTGTTAAATTAAACTATATATTTATTTCATCTTCAAATTTTACAAAAGTCATATAAAACATCTATTCAACAAATGATACCTGAAATAGTTATTAAAAACGTACTGAGTTTCACATAAACTGAGATAATCCTTTGATGAAAATTATGTTTTATACAACTTTGATATAATATAAGAACAAACATGCTTATAATTTAGTTTAAGAACTAAACATAATTTTTTTAAATAGTTTAGAGAAGAAAAACCAAACATTTAATTTTTTTTTCACTTTATTCTTTCTCACAATTTTGAAACCTTAAGATCCTACATTTCATAATTTCAACTTAGTGTAACATCCCAAAAATACAGTGTAAAATCATATAATAGAAACATCACATTCATAATACTTCAGATCAGTTCTTACAAAAGATAGAACGTACGGTTATAGCCGAACGACCTTACAGAATAACGAGAAAGTTAAAACTGTACAAATAAGCAATCTAGACCGAACGGTTTACAAAAGACCTATATCGACCGGTCATACAAAAGAAGAAGGTAAAAGATGATCGAACGGTCATCGTACAAATAAACTAACTACTGACCGAACGGTTCTACAGTTCGGTCTTAACTTCTACCTCGACCAAACATTATTCTTCCAGTGTTTCTTCCAACAACTCTTCTCCTTCTGCTCACATCCACACGGATGATCATTGCAACAGGACAAACGACCGAACGTACAAAACGAACGAGACAGGAAATAGGGTAAGCTTATGTAATTCAATTCAAGTATCAACATGTATTTCACACAAATCAATTAAACAGGATAAATAATTCATTCTTGCATGCAACGACCAACACTTAACCCTGACCGTCCGAACTGTATGAATTCTATGTAGCTACGACGTTCGTGCACCCAGGTGATGTAGTAACTGGGATACCCTCAACAGCTGCCACCCGAGGTTAATACTATCTGTCCAAATTAACCATAAGGACTAGGACCTCCTATCATTCCCACACATGACTTACCCTTCTCTACGTGAGAAACGAGTAATCACGGAATATCAGGATGAACCGCCAGCTTAGCGTTATCCACATTCACACTTTACCATTCCAATATCAAATCATGAGATATTCCTCCCCGGAACACTCTTTCATAACCAAAGTCATTTCATCCATATCATATTCCATCATCTTTCATTATTAAAACTTCAACTGAACCAATTTGAATACAGATCCCGTAGGATACCAAATACCGAACGTTAGTTTTTTAACCCAGAACAAGACTGAACACTTGGAGTGAGACCAAGATGTCTCCAACTCAAAACAGATCAACTCAAGAGAGTTACTCACGGGTTGTGAAAGGGACCGAATACAATAATACTTCTCAGAGATTAATAGAATCGAACGTTATTTACTAAGTGAGCCAATTTAACGAACTGACTCTTGAGAGTTCAACCGAACACCGTAAAGCCTAAGCCGAATACTAAGACTCTAGGCCGAAACCAATTAAGACAGATACTGTACGACATCAAATAATAGCACTTGACGGAATCATATGAAGAAACCGAACGTCAATAAATACTTAGCTTGTTAATGAGTTAAACATCAAGGAAAACGAATGTCAGTCGAAGACCGGGCACTATAGAGAGCGAACGCTATTGATTTTGGACGAACGCTCTTATTATAAAGATAGATTACGAAAATGAGAACGAGCGTCTGGTGTAAGACCGAGCACTACTTAGTACGAGCGCTTGGTGTAAGACCGAGCACTACTTAACTTATAGAATCAAGGCTTGATAAATATAAGATATCGTTTGACTAGTGTTCAAGAACGAACGAAATATACAAATACATATAGATATATTGAAGTTTATAACCAAATACCAAGGAACGAATATCCTTGGTTGAACGCCTAAGTACAAATATTACAAAACGAAACGAAGACGCTAGTCTTCAACTAGAATTCTCTCCAAATGAAAGAATCCAGTTCCAACCGAGTCTACAGGAAAACCGAACATTATATCGAATGAGCGTTGGTCTAATACCAAACACTTATTAAGAACGAACGCTACTGAGAACGAACGCTTGTATAATTGAATGGTCAATACTGACTCTCGACAACATCCCTACCCATTTCATAGCTTTCATTAATCATCAATAATTTAAACAACATTTCATCATCAACCAAATCATTAAACACAATATCATTCCAGTTTCTCATCTCTTAGATTCATATACTTATACAGCCAACAATTCAGTAACAACCATACTTCATATTTCATCCAACAATCAACGAACATGCCAGCATTCAAAAACGAGAATAAAATCAAATTATATAAGTTTCTCTTACCTCTAAGCGTGACCGAACATTCACAATTTGTACATAATAGCTCACCACCAATTTCTTAGAAGACTATGATCGTGATTTACGAAGCTAACCAAATGCAAGACCAGAAAAGCGTTCAGAAAGGTTTTAAGAAACTCATGCAACCAAAAACTGAGTTTGCATGTGCAGAAAAACCACTCGGTTGAGAGAGAGGAACTTACCGGATCAGAACCAAAAACTGATCGGTTCAAACTGAAGTCCTTGACGCCGGGATAGTAGAAATGGTGCTTGAGTGGTGATCGGAGGAAGAAAAGATGAGAATTTCTTAGAGAGAAGTAAAAGCTTTTTAGAGAGAAGGAGGAAAAAACGAAATTTTCTGAAATCTGGGAAGAAGGTTTGCATGCAGAAAGTGGCACAGAGTTTAAAATTTTGCCTTAAATATTGTCCTCCCTTAAAACCGAACGGTCACTTCCTTGCATCCACCTGTTTTCCACTATGAGAATTTTTGAACTCTCTCTTGACACTTGTAATCCACTCAGCTAAGATTTTTAGTGGATTTTAAATGGGTTCTGACACTTAGACTCTCATAAATATTTTAAAATATATAATTTTTTATATACTGGATTTTACAATTGAGAATGTAAAATAAAAAATGTATTTTGGACTGTATGATTTGAAATTTAATTTTTATATTTTAAATAGTGTATTTTGAAATAAAAAATAAAAAATGTATTTAAATTCTACATTTCAAATTTCAAAATTTATATTCTCAATTGTAAAATACAATAATTTATGGGAATGGAAAAGAAATTTTGCGGAGGGGTCAAAAGACCGAGAGTAAATTTCTGCAGGGGTCGATAGAAAGGGGAAGAGAGAAAATGGAGGTGCAACGCTAGGGTTCGCAAGATGAGTAAAATTTGGTGGTTGTAGGTGGGTGGGGCTAATTATAAGAGAGAGAAAACATTCCCCTGATCAAATGGGTACTTTTGTCATTAACAAAAAATTTGGAGGTGTATGGAGAAGGCTTGGAGGTGTAAGGAGAAACCTTCCTTAATTTTGGCATCAAACTTGAAATTTAGTTTATAAAACTGCTAGGCTAAAGCTTCCTGCACCCCATCAAATTTCACCTCCCACCCCCATGAAAATATTCTAAAAATTGTTTTATGTAAAAGAGCGTCATTGATTTCCAAATATTTTCGTAAGTATTCATTGTGTTGTTGAAAATAAATTCCCAAAGTGATAAAGTGTAGGAAGAAAATAATTAACTTTCAATTATTAGAAAATGTTATCAATGCATCAAATTCATTTCCATTATTAATCATTCCTAAAAAAAATATTGTTCATTAATAAAAATATACAAAGGTAATAATAATTATGGTTAAATATGTTTTTAGTTTTTTAACTTTAAATAAAAATTGAAATTAGTTTATCTTTGAAACTTTGACGAATTTAGTTTCTAGTTCTTTTAATCAAATTTTGTTTAAGTTTATTTAATGTTTTAAACATAATTTACAGTTAGTATTAAAACGAAAATATGTCAAATCATGTAAACAACTTAAATACTATAAAAATATATTTTGAAACTCCAAATAAATTTAATAAAATTTTGTTAAAATGACTAAATCTATGTATTTCTAATGTTAGAAAATCAGATTGGACCAAAGTTTTGAAGAAAAATTATTTTTAATTTTCATTAAAAATTAAATACCAAAAACATATTTAACCCTAATAATTAACAATAAAAAAAATAAAGGAAAAAGCCTACTGTTTTATATAAAAGTATATGTCTTATAAAAGAATAATCAATTTCTTCTAAAACGTGCCTTATATTAAAAGTAGAAGGGAATATAATAAAATCGTATCTCACATATAAAAAAGTAAAAGAAAATTAAAATGGTAAGATTTTTTATATAAAATAAATATTAGAAATAGTGCTTAAAAAATTATAAAAGAAACTCGTAAAAGAAATACAAAATAGATTACGTGGAACCCACCTCCAGTGGAAAAGTCCCGTGCCAAACTAAACTTAAGAAGCTGACGTGCTTCGCACCATTTTCACCTTTTTTTAAAGCTTTTCTTTTCTGTGAAAAATTCTATGCCCAAACACCGTTCATTTCCAATCTATTCATTCAAACAACATTCAAACGTAACATAACATGATTCAGTTATATGATCTTATTTTTCCATCACTTTGATAAACTTATTATATATTTTTTCAACTATTTAAGTACAAACTTTCTATTTGTTTAGATATTTAATAAAAATAATCTATTTATTTAGAGTAGATTATGTTATGCTTAACAATATGTTTTATATATTACCTGTACTTAACTTTTATATACTTTTTCTTGAATGAAATTATGACTTAATGAAATTATGGCTAATCTAAGGGCCTTGTCAAAAGCATACCTACACTCTAATACACTTCCAAGGTGGCCTATACCCTAAAAAATAATTATAATTATGATCATATAAATATTGTTCCATTTGTTTGGAGAATAAATTCTGGCATATAAACGCATCAATTGCACGACAAAATATTCGGATAAAAGAAAAAATAGTCTCCAAAAAATGTTCTGTTTTTTTTTTAATTTTAATTTATTTAAAAGTTCTTGTTCTTATTATTTGATTAAATATCAAATATTACCTAACAAATAAAAGGTATAAGTTTTTACCGAACTCAAATTGAATTTACATATACTTACTTTTTATTTAATTTTTATTCTATTTATCTATATTTATTCCACTTATAATATATTTATTTCTCTCAATTATTTTCACAAGTTCATCGTTGTGGAAATAAATCTTAAAAGTATGAACAATCCATACAAAAATTAACATGCTCCTAATTATTTTTCTTTTATGAATTACTTTTTCTTTATTTCGAAAATCAAAGATTAACTTTTTCAACCACTGAAATTTATTTTAAGAATTGATATTTTTTTAGTAAAATTCCAAAGTTTCCCATGATAATGCCAACATGTATAACCCCTTGTTATCTTACATGAACAAATTTAAGATCTGATTTTTCTTGTGACCACCGTAACCCACCGTTTCCGGTTCCTCTGCTCTGTTCATCAAACTTGATGAGTTCTCATTCATCTCCCTCGCATCATGTTCCAATCTTAGTGGCCGGAAAGGGCGGCGTATACCAGTGGAAGCTCCAGCCACTGTATCCGGCTGCGCTCGAAGAACGCCTCCGGCGAGCACCGTCTCCACAGCGGCCTCACACAGGTGCCAGTTTCCGCTGCACAGAAGTCCCACGGCGCCGTTCACCGGATTTACCGTTCGCCCGCACCCTTCAAACAGCAGAGACTGAAACAATGCTGATAATAAAGAATAACAAAAAGAATAAAACAAATATCTCTAAAACAAATTCAAGATATACTTTGATTCCTAAAAATTAAAAAGTTAATCATTTTATAGTATGTATTTTTTTTTTCTATTTTTAGAATCATTTTCTATTTTTCTTCTTCTATTTAATAGCGTCTTTACTAAAACTTTGAGTAAAAAATGCATTAAAAATTATAAAACAACACAGTTTGACTATCTGAATTATATAGTATAGGGCACAATGAGAAGTAAATTTTTGTATTAAAATTAAAAAAAAAATACTTTTAACTCTTTTTAATCACACTACCAATATTTACCTTTTTTTTTAATATAACTAAAAAGTTTGAGATGTTGTAGTAAAGTTTGAGAAGTTTAATACAACTAAAAAGAGTGAAGTTAAGGAAAAAGTGAACAAGGAAAGAAGAAAAAGAACATAACGTTGAAAAAATATCATGTAATTGTTGTTTTAATTTTTAATATAATTGCTCTAAACATAATTAAAAAAATTTAGATGACAAGTTGATCTCTGGATAGTATAAATTTTTATAAAACAACAGTAAAAACTCTAAAATTAAAAATTAAAAAGAGAATCACACAAACCTTAATCACCTCTTGAATTATACATATCTCAAAATATATTTACTCAAACAGAAACGTAATGTTGATCAGACATATCCAAGAACTGGTTTATATATACCTAATTCCAAAGAATAAAGCTGATCTATATATATATATATATATATATATATATATATATTAATAAATTTATATGAAATTAGGAATTAAACAGCCTTAAATAGAGTATTTTTTGAAAAGTAGAGAGCAGAAAATCTGAACACAAGTGTAGAATGAAAGAATGAGAGTACAGTAGAGGGTAGTAGGTTAGGTGTTTGGATTGTATGTACCAGGTCTTCTGGTTTGGGGAACAGAAGCAATGAAGGACATTAAATCGGTGCGGCCGAAGAACTTAGCAAGGAAAAGAGTGGCATGTCTTTGCGATTCAGCGGATTCGATCCATTGCAGACACGACCTCAAAGGACATGTTTCACTGCAACCTTTTCGCAGCACTCGACAACCGTTGCAACTCATTTCACAGATTGCTTTCTCTGATGTCTTGTTTGGGTTTTCTTCCGAGTTTTAGCAGACTATTCGTTTTTTGTGTCAGCACTTTACTTGCTGTGTGATTAAGGAGCGTGGAAAGCGGAAAGAAGTTGGAATTAGGGAATAACTAACTCGGGTTGAGTTTGATTTTCATGGTGCTTTTTTCTGTGGGTTAGCTTCTTTCTTTTGTAACTCAAAGTATTATTTAATTTTATAAATTAAGAAGGTTAATGCTTATTATATAAAAATTAATTTATAAGACTTTATTGTTTGTTGTGATGATGAGGAATAAGAAGTGTTTTGTCAGACTTTTCACATGCCTCCATTCTTATTTCATTTTATTCTTCTAATGGATTCAAATTACATTTTTCTCTATCTGGGTCGTTGAAGATGCTACTGGCCCACTTATGCAGGCCAGTTTCAATTTTCTTTAAGGCCCACTATTTTGCCCTTTTTTATATCACCACCTCTATCTTTTTGTTTCTCACAAAATTCTAATTTTACCCCTCTCCTTGCCCTCGTCTCATTTTTTTCAAACATCTTTCTTTTATAGACACTAATATTTATTTTTCATGAGATTTTGTATTTCTATTGTTTCTTCCCTAACACCGTTCTGTTATTTTTAACTAAAACTAGTTTTCATTAAAAATACTTTTGTAGAAAAAAAAAGAAAATACTAAAATAAAGTGATGGAAAGATCAAACAAGGGTGTGTCACTATTATCGACCTTATTGTCTATATTTTACGAGTCTCATTTTTCCATCACATCTCACCTTGATCGTATCTCATTTGTTTCAACGAAACCTGTAAACGGTAAACGGTAAAAGATACATTCTTCAAAAGTTATAAAAAAGTGTTCTAAGAAATATGTAGAATACCAGAAGAAACTCCCAGAAGTAACCAAGGGAAAATGAAGATTTTAATTATTTTTTTTCATTTTAATTCTCACAGCAACACGTTACTTTTAAAATTGTAAGATTTTATAAAGTTAATACTTTATTTAATTACTGATGAAGAAAACATAAAACAAAATATTTTTTATCTTTATGATATATAATCTTAAAATAATTTTTATGTTTCTCTATTAATTTTAAACACTCTGTAAATTTAAGTCGTTTTAACTTATATTTTATTAAAAAGTTTTGTTCATTTGAGTATTTAAAAAATAATTTGCTTAGTATATTTTAAATTGATTTTTACTATTAAATATGGTTATTATTTTTGTTTTTCTATTTTCAATTCATCCATTAAATCATTTTTCTTTTAACTTGTTAGTTGGTTTATCTTTTCGAAAAACAAATTAGAAATATTATAAAGAGAACAAGTTAAACTATAAATTGAGAAAAAAAAATATCAATCACGTTGTTGATAACAAAATACTTAAATAAAAGAAAAACATTTTTAACAGCTACTTGATGAAAACATTAAAGATTTAGTTAAAAACATGTGTGTCCACACGTGAGTATATTAATTAATTTTGTGATTTTTTTAAAAGTATTTTACATTTTGATAGACAGAATATAAGAAAGCAATTAAAGAAAGAAAATGAAAGTTGATGGGTTAAATATGGTGAAGTAGCATAGAAAGGAAAGGTGTGTGTGGATTTGAAGACAAAAGAGATGCAAATATGAAATGGACGGCATCACAGTATGGAGACAGAAGCACACTCTCATAAAACGTGTTTTTGAGGTCCAAACAACTTAAGGAAGAAGTGCGTTGTGTTGTGTGTTCTTCAGTGGTCATTATACAAGCCACATGTAATGTAAAGGAAATGAGTGGATGCCAACCTTATACTCAGAAAAATGCAATATATCATTTTTAAGAGTATGGTATGGACACCGTGACTTAAATATTTCAATTTTTTTTTTCTACACCTTGGAGAGTAATAACCTTTTTTTTAATATATTTATGAAAAGGAAATTTTTAACCAATAATAATTGCATCTAATCATATATTTTTACCTAATGTAAAATGTATAGCATAATTTTATATTAATTTCTAATAAATTTATAATTTAATTTATCATCAAAAGAATGTGGAAACATGTTTGAATTTGTTATGTAAATAATAAAATTAACTGCACAAATGTGATTTTAAGAAGACTTTAAATATATTTTTGTTATTTTTCCTGATGTAGTATAAGTTATATTTCAAAAAATTTATAATTTTAATTTGACACCTCATCATATCTTAATATTATTTAATGATAATTACAAAAATAATTTTATAATAATTATATCCTTAATTATAAACTTAACATACAATTTTATAATTTTAACTAGTCTGATAATTATCTTAATATATATAAAATTTAAGAAGTTTAATATTGACATCTTCATGTTTCTTTCAAAAACTTATAATTTTGGGACATGGAATTTTACTTTCTCAACTCATTTAATTGGATTGAGTTTTCGTTAGAAATCAAATTCATCTCAAATGATTGGTTCTTTTTAGTATTATAACTTTCACGATTTGTTTTTTAAATCATTTTATTATCTTAATGTTTATTTCAGATCTTTTCATAGTTTATTTATATATATATATATATATACTCTCATATACTATTATAAGTATTAATCAGTTACATATATATCCATCATCACATAATCCTAACCATAATTCTTTAAATTATAAAACTAGATAAAAAAAAACAAGTTTATTATTACACTGATTAAAAGAAAAACATATTCTTAAAACTATATATTATGTAAGAGAAAGATAATGGTAATTTATCATCAAAAGTTAATAGTTATCATGCAAAGGTCATAGAAATTCCATTGCGTCTTTAATTAATAATTAATGAATCCGCGTTTTTGTTGTATTTGACGTGGGAATAAAGAAAGAAAACATAGTTAAAAAAATGTGCATTGAAAACAGCCAAAAGATTCTTTAGACTGTTTTTGTTCCAATGTACATAGAGAGATTCTTGGAAATGTAATTATTTGAAAAGAAATAATAGATGGGTGAAAGTGTTTTTTAATTATAGAATATTAATTTATTTTCTCTTTTTAAATATGGTTATTTTAACTAGTCTCAGCATGAAAAATAAGATGATGATTATGAAAATAAAAATATTATAAAACCAACCAGTTTTAGTAAACCAATGTTTTGTTAAATTTAAAAAGTTCGATAATATAAATTAAATGAAAATAAAACCATGTTTAAGTTTTTTATTTATTTATTTCTTTAGAATTTTATAGTGTAATAGATAATAGATATATTTGTTTATTGATAAGTAAAGTAGAACGCCGCCTTAAGCAGATAGAGGAAGATTGGAGTAACCTGGACATCGTTGGTGGCAGTTGGAGGGTAGGTGTCTGCTTCTAACTTAGTGGACCACATTACTGTTCTCTTTTTAACTGCTAAATTTAATGTTTTTCCTTTTTTCGATGAAAGCTTTACTTATCTATAATGAAATAAGTATATTTATTCATTAAAATAATAGTAGATATTCGCTAATAGTATATATATATATATATATATATATATATATATATATATATATATATATATATATATATATTTGGATTATTTTGCTGTAAAAAAAGATACACTAGATTTTCTTAATTCTAATAAAAAAATTGTTTTATTTTTTCTTTCTTTATAACTTAACATGTAAAAATTTCCTTACTTTAATATAACTCCTTTTGATAACCTCAATTCATTAGATACATTTCTAATTATCGACTATAATTAAATAACTTAACATGTAAAAATAATCACTCTCTTAATTTGTTTGTTTAATACAAATAAGATTTATATAATTAAATATATTTCATATATATATATATATATATATTCTAAATAAAAAGTATAAAATTTATATAACAAAAAGTGAGTTGTTTGTTTTTTATCATAATAATCAACTCATCTCAATATATTCATAGAATCATATATTCAAACTTAAAATTTATCAGAACAACGTCTATATTGAAAAGAATATACAGCAAACAGTGATAACAAGAAAGAAATTTTACCAACATATCTCCAAGTTTAACTTATAATGCTGGTAAGTTTGTTACTTTACAGATGTAAGTAATAAATTTGATTATTAAGTATATATACAATAAAATCAATACAAATTATAGAGAATACACCAATATTTTTATTTATTTCAAATATAGTTATTTATAATTAATTTTTAAAATAAAATATTATAAAAGGAAACATTCTGAAAAGGAAATTGATATATTAAATATTAGATCTGATTGGAGGAGAAACAATGCATAGATAAGAGATATTATATAATAAGAAAAATGAATGTTTATTTAAAAATAATAAAAAATGATTTAGTAGATCTAATTACATCCATAGCCTAATCTAGTTTAATTGGAGTCTTAATCCTGAAAAATTACGTGTCACCACTAACTTTTTCTTCACTGACTTCTAGATCTATACATTATTAAACATCCTGAATTGGCATGCCATATAATGTGATCTATTCCTAATCTTGTTCAAGAAGTGAAAAGTTTAAAACGTGTGTTGACCGGAATTAGAAAAAACGTGCGAACATGGAGAAGGTGAAGATCCACGCGTCGAGTCCTATTTAGTAAATTGGAAAGAAACATCATAGTATGAACAAGAAAGGATTACTTTGTCCTCTATTATGCAAAGAGAGTTTGAGGTAAAATTGGGTACGTCATTAATTTTCTAACTTGAAGAGATAATGTCTCTTGCTCCAATTCTTAGTACTTTTTTTTTCTACATCATTCCATGTAAAAGAAAACCTCATATCCATGTCTTACCTAATACGCACACAGGTAAAACGAATCAAACCACAAATTATTGTTAATGACACTTTGGCATTTAGCAATGTTAGGACCATTTGCATTCAATGCATTGGATATAAATGCGAGTAAATAAATGAACAGAGTCAACTATCATTTTTAATTAATTTACAAATGTAATATATTAAAAAAAATACATAATTGAACATATATAAGTAATTAATCACAATGTGTAAAATGCTTAAACCTCATTCTTATCTATAAACCATACTTTTTACACCAAACATCCTTCAAATAATTTCGTACTATATTTTATAATAGAAAAGTTACTGTGATATTTTTTCTCTCAAAATTATTCTCTTAATATAAGGAGGACGATACATGCACTTACATGCTTGAAACGCAATACAATTTAAGTGTACAGACAGCGTGTCCGTGTTTGGTTCCGCGTTTTCTTGCACCTTTGACGTGAAAATTCAAAGCTATAAATACACGTTTGGCCTTAAGTTAGAAATTGACGTGATTTTAACTGGAAATGAAACCAAACAGCTTCTAATTCTTCAAGTGGTCACTGACTCAACTTCAAATTAGATCCACATTCTATACCATCACCTAACATAATTATTAATTAAAAAACTTAATATAAATATATTAATTATTGGGCACCTTGAAAATGAATGAATCGGTGTTGAGTTCCACTAACAATGAGAAAGATGCAAAACGAGGATTCAACTGAAATTAACAATGAGACACTATGCCCACCACTTGCTGGCGGACCAAATTAGATAAATGTATTTTTGATTATTTTCAATCATATAAAATTATCGAATGGAATAAATGAATAAATAAATAAATTGAATTGAAAATCTGCAGCATAGAAAGTACAACCTAAACAGGAGAACTGGCCCTGTAAGATCCAACAAAACTCCAAGCACTATATACAAAATCAAGTAATAGCACTCAAAATTCTCCCAATAATTGGAAAATCAAGATACACAAAAATCATGTTATAAAGAGAAAATTCAACCCAGTTTTACTGAAATTGAGGAATTTCAATTTTGGGAATCACAAAGAGACGCTGCTTCTTCATCACAGGGTGAGGGCTCTCGACCTCGTCTTCTCCGACCTTCGTTGAAAATTCGGGAAAAGCCGGGATATTGAGATCAAAATCACGGTGGTGGGGGTGGTGGCCGTGACTCACGGTGTGAGTAGACCCCACAGAGGCGGTTACCACACTGTTTCCGTTACCGTTATTACCTTCGTAGTGACAACGTTTGTGTCCACCGAGAGCCTGTCCGGTGGGGAAGGACTTGTGGCAGATGGAGCACTCGTGGGCACGACCGCCTCCGGCGGTACTGACGGTGCTGGTGGCGGTGATGCCAGAGGAGGTGGGCTGGTCGTCGGGCACGGCGAGTTTACGGTGGCTGGCCTTGTGTCCCCCGAGAGCTTGGTAAGAGGGAAAGGTTTTGTCACAAACAGAGCATTTGTAGGTGAGCTTGGAGGAAGGATCTGGGGTGGGTAGTTGTGGCGGTGGTGAAGCGGTGATGTGGCGGTGGGTTGGTGTGGGATTGGTGGTGGTGGCGGCGCCGCCGCGAGCGAGCATGATGAGGCAGAGAGCGAGGTACTCTTCCTCGGAAGGGTGGTCGCGGGAACGCTTGGAGCGCTTGCGTTTTGCCCATGGGATGGTTGGGTCGTGAAAAGTGAAAGACGGAGTGGTTGCTGTGGGTGAGTTGAGAGCTTGGAGAGCCATGTGTGTGAGTGTTTGATAGGATATGAATAAGAGAAAGAAGAATGAAAAGAATTGAAGGTGTGAGACTGAGTTAGGAGTGAGAGTGGGTTTGGTGTTTTTATAAGGAGAGGAAGAATTGAAGGAAGTTGCGTGACGAGTGGTGTGGTGTGCAAGGTAAGATTTTAAATATAAAATAATTTATTTAGGTTTTTTATTTTGGAAATAAGAGATAGAAAAAGAGGTGGATTATAGTGGAGCACGTTTTGGGGAGTTTCTTGGTGGGCAAGAGTGAGCTGAGGTGGGTCAAAGAGGTGTCACTGTGGGAGTGTGAGAGTAACACTGCTTCCAAATTCAAAGCTCCTAGTCAAAATCTAAAACAGAGAAACTTCCACCCAAAACAGACTTCTTCTTTCTATACAGCAGCCTCCACACGTAAGCTCTACT
This sequence comes from Vigna angularis, assembly GCF_016808095.1. Classification (NCBI taxonomy): domain Eukaryota; kingdom Viridiplantae; phylum Streptophyta; class Magnoliopsida; order Fabales; family Fabaceae; genus Vigna; species Vigna angularis. The sequence continues at coordinate 14,886,961 of NC_068976.1, read as the reverse complement.
TACTATTTACACACACTGTTTCTTGAAATACACTCAGATTACATTTTTTTTTATTTAAATAATTTCAAAAAAAATCAAATCTATTTATTCACTTTCTTTCAAATCTTTTTTCCAATCTAAACAAAACCGTAAACTCCGATCTAAAGACAGCCGTAAAGAATCTTCAACCAAACCATACTTTTCTTTGTCAACATCTTTTCGGCCGACCTTTAAAAGCTCTGTTATCTTGCAATTTGGAAACTCATCATTCATTCTTTTTATTTTTCTTTTTTTTTCTTTTACTTCTTCAGCCTCTCTCTCATTTCATATTCGACACTCCATGTCGGAATTTACATCACAAAACATTTTCGCTTTCTTTAATTCTCAAAGACTTTTTCGTAAGCTCTAACTTACTACTACTATTAACATACTTTTTTACTATAAATTATGTTGTTAGATTTATTTATAAATAAATAAATTATTTAGGTAATTTGTTTCAATTTTAAATTATTCATATAATAATATATTAAAATAATATGTTTTTAGTTTTAAGTATATTCTTTTTATAAACAAGTCTAATTAATTAGACTTGTTGAATGGGCTCTCCTAAATTTTAACCAATTCCTCAAATATCAAATATTTTATGATAATTTATTCTTTTTTCTGCATGATTATATTTGTATTTCCATGACATTCTTAAGATGATGTTATTTATATATTATATTATGTTGTATTGTATATCAGTAATTCTATATGTGTAATGAGTACAATTATTGCTTTTCATGAGCTCATAAAAAAAACTGGAAGTTTGTGTTATTAAAACGATATCAATTATTTTAACTGTACTAATACTTAAAGTTTTCTTATTTGATTGATTTACATATAAATATACATTAATCATGTCATGATAGAAATTAGACATAATTTATAAAAGCCCAGTTGTCTTATTGTCTTGTCCCTGAAGTGATTTAAAGTTGCAATCTTTTGTGCACAATAATTTAAATATAACGTGTTATTGTGTCTTAACATGTAATATTATAATGTTTATTGTTATAATTATAAAAATAACTATCAAATAACATTTTGGAGATATCCAACTACTATGATGTTTTAGAAGAAGAAAAATACAATTAAAATTTCTTTCATCAAGAAATACCCAGAATATCACTGTATTATATATATCATTATCAAATCACTTGTTGGATTTTTCTTGTCAATTTAAAGATAGATGTATGTGAAACATGATATTTATCTGAATTTTAAATGGTACATAATTTTGTAATGGTAATCTGAAAATGAATAAAACTAGCATATATACCTAAAACTTAATAATACTTATTTTTTTTTTTATTTTCAAAGTTATATGATTAAAAAAACATGAAAAAAAATATTAAATATGAGATGTTTGGTGTATGAGGCAGTATGATGTGGTATAAGCTAACGAGTTCACTCCCCAAAATCCCCAAAATCCCCAAAAAGTTCTTTGAAGATCTTTGTTCTGATACCAACAGATGTAACACCCCTTTTTAGAGTATTACAGTAAATTATTTTTTTTTTTTAAAACAAAGCATTGATTTACATTTAAAGTCACAACACTTAATATTATTACACAATAATATCGTCAAAGTTTTCAAGAGTATTTATTGAAGTACAAACCAAATACTAAAACTTTTTAAAATTACAAACCACACATTTCACAATTTAAAATACATGTTCTAAAATCCCATAGAGGTTTTCACATCGCATCCTCGCACTAAACTTCTTCAACTTTACCTGAAACATCATCTACTCTCGTATAACAATACGAGTTATACGATCATCGTAGACACATAAATAGGGTGAGCTAACCAATTACAGAAGGACATAAGTTATAAATAAGCTTGTTTTTCCCATTTCAAACAACAAAATAATAACATTAAATGTTATATCTTGATATTATATCGTATAAAATAAATGGACACGAGTCTCACTTTGTTTTCCATTCCTCACACATGGATATTAGACTTATCGATTTTTGTCCTTCACACACAACTAATGGACACTGGCCCTTCACACGCAGCTATTGGACCTATCTCGGCTCTATCCCACATATAAATTTGATAAACATATATCAACACCGGTTCCTCATATGAACCGTGGATAAGAGTCGTCCTCCACCCGCAGCTTCGGACATATCTTCCTTGTCCTTCAAGGTCTTACGAGTAAAAACTTTGGTGATCAACATCTATTCACCAAGCACAATACTCAGCACGAGAGAGAAACTTAAGGTAAGACATCCATATTCCTTCGTAAGAGGAAAATAACAGGACTCGAATCCACCTATCGCCTTTTTCAGGTAAAAGGAATTATCCTTTTAATTACCGAGATAAAACATAAATCTCTACTGGTTATACACGATAATACTAGAGAATCATCAATGGTTATTCTATCAAATCTCAATAAACTAATCTCATACAAAAATTGCATTAAATCCAAAAATCACATTCAAGACAATTTGTTGTCAAATCTTACCTTTGCTCAGTGTTTTACTCATAAATTTTTCTACCGAACTCTGAATGAGTTGATTCTTGTTTTATTGGATTCTAAACTCAAACATCTTTCTTTATACACCAGATTCGAAATTTTTAGACCACAGAGTCCACTGCAGTACCAATTTTAACGTTCTAATTACGTTTTTTATAGTTTTCAGTGATGACCTTTACTCACTATTTTACTCATTATTCTCTCCACAGAATTCCAAATGGGATGATTCTTATTTGGTTGAAATCTAGATTCAAAATTATTTCTTTGACCACTAAATTCTAAATTTTTATTTTTTATTTTTTTTATACCACTTTACTAACTGCAGTACAGTTTCCAAAAGTACAATAAAAAAATCCAAATTATCAAACACTTAATAATACTGGAATATTACATATATATTTGTTATAGCTTCTGACTTCTTATTGAAAATCGGACCGGTGAAAATAAATTTATATATATCTAAAACCTGTAATAAATATTTCAGTTCGATCCAATGGTTGATGAAGTGGAACTCTTAAATTTTCCTTACGTGGTTTAAAGATAGAACTAAGCTGAAAATTCAAATACCTCAAAATGCGAAATCTATATATCCACCTTTATACATTATTTGGCTAATCCAAACGGTCGAATTCACTATTGATGTCTTACAAACCATATATCAAAATTTCAGATCAATCCAACGGTTAACTTGGCTAGAATTTACGTTTTCCCGAGGGAACTTAGTAGTAGAAAATAAGGTGATCATTAACTTATTCCATCATGCGAGATTTATTCCTCTAAGTACAGGCCTCAAAGTAACCATCCGAACGGTCAAGGCAGAATAATATATCTTATGGTCCACATATAAAAATTTAAGGTCAATCTAACGGTTCACTAGGTGGGAATGTATGATTTACCGTAGAGACTTAGTAGCAGAAATAAAGCAGTCATCAAATTACTCCAGCATGCGGAATTTAATTCTCTAACTACAGATGATAGAATAATAATCCGAACTGTCAAAGCAAAGTAATATGTCTTATGTCCCATATATCAAATATTTGGCTACATCTAACGGTAAATGAAGTAGAATTGGACAGTGTACTAGGGTAACTCGAAAAATAGAAAATAATAGGAAACTAAGATTCACAAAAGTAGACCGATAACTATTGTTAATAAATTCCAATATGCTCCTAATTAGATTCATGATCATGAAATATGAAATTGTAATATCTAAGAGATGGTTTAGCTTCCCCTACCTCAAGTCCAGTAAGGAATCCTTCACTCCTGCTGCTTCTAGTCCAAAGCTAGTTTTTCACTTAGCTTGCTCTCAAATTCACAATTTGACGAAAGTTCTTAGTTAACTCACGTTCTCCTCCTCTGCCCTTTGATATCCCCCCATTTCATTTCTTAAATAGAATTCACTTAATAATTGGTAGGAGAAGTTTTTCAAATGAATGGGTCCCAACTTTCATAAATTAAATTCCATGTCTCCCGTAGATTCATTTTTCTCATTTCATGGTTCATTTCATGTTTTGTCTCTTTTGGTGCATGAAACCAAGAAAGTCAAGATGCTATGTTGGAAAGTAAATAACTACTATTTGTGTGGGGAAACCAAAACATAATTGCACATTATGGAGGAATAGAAGAGTAAGGTACGGTTTATTAAGAAAATTATTGCATAGGGAAGCTTAGCTTAAGAAAAAATAAAATAATGTTTAGTGTTTAAATGGCTAAGTCTAACGTCCATTCAATAAGCCTCTATTACTAGTAAGATGACTTAGCACAAATAATTTTCAGAAAACACCAACAAGTGGCAATAAAAAAAATGTAACCAAGCATGAACTTTGAAGAGAAAAATGTTACTGCCTATTGATGTCAATTACAATATCAGAAAATTTTGTTATTTAACATATTCCGCATTTAATTCCTGAAAAATAATTAATTCAAAATAATATCACTTAGTTTAACTTTGATTCATAAAAAAATAATTTTTAACGTAATAAATGATTTTATGAATATTGTCACTCAACAAGAGATTCTTACAAACTAAACAAAATAATATTGATCGTAATTATTTTGGGTCTTACAATCTCCCCAACCACAAAATTTTCGTCCTCGAAAATTATGGTCATAAGGAGAATAGATACGGATAGGTTTTCCTAATATGATCTTCTAATTCCCAAGTCATCTCCTGTGTGCTCTCATTCCACAATACTTTGACCGTGCTGACGCTTTTTCCTCGGAGTTGTTTAGTTTGATGATCCAAAATTCGCACAGGTTTGACGTCTAAAGATAAATCTCCTTTAACTTGAACGTCGTCCATTTCAAGCACATGATCTGGTCTTGACACATACTTCCTCAACTGCGATACATGAAACACATTGTGTAAATTTGCTAATTGTGGAGGTAGTGCGATTTCATATGCTACTGGTCCAATCCTTTTAATGATCTCAAATGGTCCAAGAAACTTCGGAGACAATTTCTTTGATCTGATAACTCTTCCTACGCCTGTCATCTGAGATACACGAAGGAACACATGGTCTCCTACTTCGAATTCAAGTGGTCTTCTTCTCTTATCTGCATAAGACTTCTGTCTGCTTTGAGTTGCACGCATCCTTTCTTGTATCAACTTAACTTTGTCTGTCGTTTGTTGTAACAACTCAGGACCCAATGTAACTGCTTCTCCATCTTGATACCAACATAGAGGTGTCCTACATCTTCTCCCATACAAGGCTTCATATGGCGCCATTCCTATGCTGGAATGAAAACTGTTGTTGTAGGTGAATTCCACCAACGGTAGAATGTCATTCCAATTTCCTAGATGATCCAACACACACGTCCTCAATAGATCTTCCAGAGATTGAATAGTTCTTTCAGATTGTCCATCCGTTTGTGGATGGTATGCTGAACTCATCCTAAGTTTCGTACCCAAAGCCTCTTGTAATTTCTTCCAAAATCTTGACGTAAATCTTGGATCACGATCAGAAATGATATTGGATGGCACACCATGCAATCTTATTATTTCTCTGACATAAAGTTCTGCTAGCTTATCCAAGGACGACCTTTGATTGATTGGTAAAAAGTGGGCGCACTTCGTCAACCTATCTACAATTACCCAAATGGAGTCATGACCCTTTGTTGATCTTGGTAGATGAGTCACGAAATCCATTGAAATGCTATCCCATTTCCATTGAGGAATATATAACTGTTGTAGCATTCCCCCTGGTTTTTGGTGCTCAATCTTGGCCTTCTGACAAACTAAGCATGATGATACATATTCTGCCACATCTTTCTTCATTCCGCTCCACCAAAAAGATTCTTTCAAATCTTTATACATCTTAGTCATACCTGGATGTATGCTAAGACGACTCTTATGTCCTTCTTCAAGAATCCTTTTCTTTATTTCCATCTTTGCTGGAACACATACTCTATTTTTGAAGCGAAGAATGTTATCTGTCCCCATAGAGAATTCCTTAGCTTGTTCTAAGCCCAACGATTCCAATATATGCTGCAAACTAGGATCTTCTTTTTGTTCCGCCTTGATTTCTTCCAAGAAGTCGTTCATGATCGATAAGTGACCAAACCAAATTTGATCTTGATTTAATTGCCAACCGAGATTCATATCTCTGAACTTTTCAATTAATTCCAATTCCTTTACCATCAAAGCTGATATCTGAATACGCTTCCGACTCAAGGCATCTGCTACTACATTTGCTTTTCCTGGATGGTATTGCAACTCAAAATCGTAATCTTTCAAGTATTCCATCCATCTCCTCTGACGCATATTCAACTCCTTTTGATCAAAGAGGTACTTCAAACTCTTATGGTCGCTGAATACTTGAAAACGTGCTCCATAAAGGTAGTGTCTCCAAGACTTCAACGCGAACACTACTGCTGCTAACTCGATATCGTGTGTGGGATAATTTCTTTCATGCACCTTTAACTGCCTTGATGCATAAGCTATTGGTCTTCTCTCTTGCAATAACACACATCCAAGTCCTTGATATGAAGCATCACAAAACACTTCCAAGCTCTTAGTAGTATTCGGAATGGCTAGAACTGGAGCACTCGTCAACCTTCTCTTCATTTCCTCAAAACTTGCTTCACACTTGTCTGTCCATGAGAAAGGTTGGTCTTTACGTGTTAACTGAGTTAAAGGACCCACAATCTTGGAGAAACCTTCTACAAACCTCCGATAATAACCTGCCAGGCCCACAAAACTTCTAACTTCAGTCACAGTCTTCGGACGTTCCCATTTAAGCACTGCTTCAACCTTCGTTGGGTCCACAGAAATTCCTTGTGCTGAAATAACATGACCCAAAAATTTAACTTCGTCCAACCAGAACTCACACTTTGACAACTTCCCATACAATTGGTGCTCTCTCAGAATTTTCAATACTAGCCGCAAATGCTCTGCATGATCTTCTCGACTTTTGGAATATATGAGAATGTCATCAATAAACACGACGACAAACTTATCTAGGTAGGGTCGAAAAATCCGATTCATGTAATCCATAAAAATTGCAGGAGCATTTGTAACTCCAAATGGCATCACTACATACTCATAGTGCCCATAACGCGATCTAAAAGCGGTCTTCTGCACATCCTCAGACTTGACCAAAACTTGATGATAACCAGACCTCAAGTCAATTTTAGAGAATATACTTGCCCCTCGTAGTTGATCCAATAGGTCGTCAATCCTCGGCAATGGATACTTGTTCTTGATTGTTAGTTTGTTTAACTGTCGGTAGTCAACACACAACCTAGAACTTCCGTCTTTCTTTTTCACAAGTAACACTGGAGCTCCCCATGGTGATGCACTGGGTCTAATAAACTGTTTCTCTAATAGTTCCTCTATTTGTTTCTTTAGTTCTGCCAACTCTGCAGGAGCCATTCTATAAGGAGCTATAGATACTGGTCCTGCACCGGGAACCAGGTCTATGGAGAACTCAACTTCTCTCCTTGGTGGTAGCCCAGGTATCTCATCTGGAAAAACATCAGCGTATTCTTCTACCACTGAAATACCCATCGTTTTTTGTTCAGAACCTTCTGTCTTCTCGTGAGCTACAACCACGAAACATGCAGCACCGCCTTTAAGATCCTTTAGAACTTCTTTAGTTGAAACAAGTTCCAAACCGTCTATTTCAGGAAAAATCAACTTGCGTTGTCCACAATCCATTAGGATGTGATTAGTGGACAACCAATCCATTCCTAGAATGATATCAAGATCTCGTAAAGGTAATGATATCAAGTTCACTTTGAACTTGTGTTTTGCTACTATAATCGGACATCCGACACAGACTGAACTGGTCAAGATCTGGTCTGATGCTGGTGTAGAAACCACCAGAACATACCCAAGATCACTCACAGGTAAACATAATTCTTCCAAACATGAAGACGATATAAAGGAGTGCGTAGCTCCGGAATCAAACAAAACACGCACACATTTTCCAAACAAAAGACAAGTGTCTAATATAAGGTTACCTGGCTTCACTGCGTCTTCTCCAGTGATGGAAAAAACCCTTCCTGCTGCTTTGGGCTTTTCTTCAGAAGGACTGGGTTGCTGTGGTTCAATCTTTACAATATTTTCAGGGCAGTTGTAAGCAAAATGCCCTGGCTTATTGCAGTTAAAACATTTCTTCACATCATTCTTTTTACCAGAGACTTTTGGGCATTCTCTCCTGTAATGCGGACCCCCGCACTCATAACATTTCACAGGTCCATAAATAGGTTGCTGAGGTTTCAGATACGACTTCCTCAATTGTTCTCTAGCAGGAAACTTATCCTTTTGAGCCTTCAGAATTCGATTTGGATTGACCTCTAGTTTTTCTAACTTCTTTGCTTTCTCTACCAAGGCTGGGAATTTCTTGATTTCTAGGGGCACGATCATCTTCATTAGTTCGTGTCTTAATCCTTGTTCAAATCGTTGGCATCTCCACTCTTCAGACATAGCTTGAGAGTAAAAACGAGACAGATACTCGAATCTGCTGATATAAGCCTGCACAGTCATTCCTCCTTGACGGAGATTCAAGAACTCTGTTTCCCTCTCGATCTTAGCACTGTTTGGAAAATACTTTTCCAGAAAACATGTTTTAAAACTGCTCCAAGTGATGACTTCTCCATTGGTCTCCATCATTTGTTGCATACCATCCCACCAATATTCAGATTCATCTTCCAGTAGGAAAGATGCATAAGCCAGCTTTTCTTCCTCTGAGCACCTCATTACTCGAAAAATCTTCTCAAGTCCTCGAATCCAGGATTCTGCGCGATCTGGTGCAGCCTTTCCATCAAATTTTGGTGGATTGTGCTTCAGAAAATCATTCAACCCAGAATGATGTCTTGGTTCTTGAGTAGTATGTTGTCGATCCAATGCTCCTACCATTCGATCAACAGCTCGGGAGAACTCATCAGCAGAGGGTGTTTGGTTATCAGTGTGAGACATGTTTTCTCTTTCTCTATTCACAACAAATTAAATACCACTTAGCACAAAATCTGAGTGAATATCTTCACCTACTTTCATAAGTACAAGTTTTCCAGAACTATAATGTATAAGCTAACGAGTTCACTCCCCAAAATCCCCAAAAAGTTCTTTGAAGATCTTTGCTCTGATACCAACAGATGTAACACCCCTTTTTAGAGTATTACAGTAAATTATTATTTTTTTTTTAAACAAAGCATTGATTCACATTTAAAGTCACAACACTTAATATTATTACACAATAATATCGTCAAAGTTTTCAAGAGTATTTATTGAAGTACAAACCAAATACTAAAACTTTTTAAAATTACAAACCACACATTTCACAATTTAAAATACATGTTCTAAAATCCCATAGAGGTTTTCACATCGCATCCTCGCACTAAACTTCTTCAACTTTACCTGAAACATCATCTACTCTCGTATAACAATACGAGTTATACGATCATCGTAGACACATAAATAGGGTGAGCTAACCAATTACAGAAGGACATAAGTTATAAATAAGCTTGTTTTTCCCATTTCAAACAACAAAATAATAACATTAAATGTTATATCTTGATATTATATCGTATAAAATAAATGGACACGAGTCTCACTTTGTTTTCCATTCCTCACACATGGATATTAGACTTATCGATTTTTGTCCTTCACACACAACTAATGGACACTGGCCCTTCACACGCAGCTATTGGACCTATCTCGGCTCTATCCCACATATAAATTTGATAAACATATATCAACACTGGTTCCTCATATGAACCGTGGATAAGAGTCGTCCTCCACCCGCAGCTTCGGACATATCTTCCTTGTCCTTCAAGGTCTTACGAGTAAAAACTTTGGTGATCAACATCTATTCACCAAGCACAATACTCAGCACGAGAGAGAAACTTAAGGTAAGACATCCATATTCCTTCGTAAGAGGAAAATAACAGGACTCGAATCCACCTATCGCCTTTTTCAGGTAAAAGGAATTATCCTTTTAATTACCGAGATAAAACATAAATCTCTACTGGTTATACACGATAATACTAGAGAATCATCAATGGTTATTCTATCAAATCTCAATAAACTAATCTCATACAAAAATTGCATTAAATCCAAAAATCACATTCAAGACAATTTGTTGTCAAATCTTACCTTTGCTCAGTGTTTTACTCATAAATTTTTCTACCGAACTCTGAATGAGTTGATTCTTGTTTTATTGGATTCTAAACTCAAACATCTTTCTTTATACACCAGATTCGAAATTTTTAGACCACAGAGTCCACTGCAGTACCAATTTTAACGTTCTAATTACGTTTTTTATAGTTTTCAGTGATGACCTTTACTCACTATTTTACTCATTATTCTCTCCACAGAATTCCAAATGGGATGATTCTTATTTGGTTGAAATCTAGATTCAAAATTATTTCTTTGACCACTAAATTCTAAATTTTTATTTTTTATTTTTTTTATACCACTTTACTAACTGCAGTACAGTTTCCAAAAGTACAATAAAAAAATCCAAATTATCAAACACTTAATAATACTGGAATATTACATATATATTTGTTATAGCTTCTGACTTCTTATTGAAAATCGGACCGGTGAAAATAAATTTATATATATCTAAAACCTGTAATAAATATTTCAGTTCGATCCAATGGTTGATGAAGTGGAACTCTTAAATTTTCCTTACGTGGTTTAAAGATAGAACTAAGCTGAAAATTCAAATACCTCAAAATGCGAAATCTATATATCCACCTTTATACATTATTTGGCTAATCCAAACGGTTGAATTCACTATTGATGTCTTACAAACCATATATCAAAATTTCAGATCAATCCAACGGTTAACTTGGCTAGAATTTACGTTTTCCCGAGGGAACTTAGTAGCAGAAAATAAGGTGATCATTAACTTATTCCATCATGCGAGATTTATTCCTCTAAGTACAGGCCTCAAAGTAACCATCCGAACGGTCAAGGCAGAATAATATATCTTATGGTCCACATATAAAAATTTAAGGTCAATCTAACGGTTCACTAGGTGGGAATGTATGATTTACCGTAGAGACTTAGTAGCAGAAATAAAGCAGTCATCAAATTACTCCAGCATGCGGAATTTAATTCTCTAACTACAGATGATAGAATAATAATCTGAACTGTCAAAGCAAATTAATATGTCTTATGTCCCATATATCAAATATTTGGCTACATCTAACGGTAAATGAAGTAGAATTGGACAGTGTACTAGGGTAACTCGAAAAATAGAAAACAATAGGAAACTAAGATTCACAAAAGTAGACCGATAACTATTGTTAATAAATTCCAATATGCTCCTAATTAGATTCATGATCATGAAATATGAAATTTTAATATCTAAGAGATGGTTTAGCTTCCCCTACCTCAAGTCTAGTAAGGAATCCTTCACTCCTGCTGCTTCTAGTCCACAACTAGTTTTTCACTTAGCTTGCTCTCAAATTCACAATTTGACGAAAGTTCTTAGTTAACTCACGTTCTCCTCCTCTGCCCTTTGATATCCCCCCATTTCATTTCTTAAATAGAATTCACTTAATAATTGGTAGGAGAAGTTTTTCAAATGAATGGGTCCCAACTTTCATAAATTAAATTCCATGTCTCCCGTAGATTCATTTTTCTCATTTCATGGTTCATTTCATGTTTTGTCTCTTTTGGTGCATGAAACCAAGAAAGTCAAGATGCTATGTTGGAAAGTAAATAACTACTATTTGTGTGGGGAAACCAAAACATAATTGCACATTATGGAGGAATAGAAGAGTAAGGTACGGTTTATTAAGAAAATTATTGCATAGGAAAGCTTAGCTTAAGAAAAAATAAAATAATGTTTAGTGTTTAAATGGCTAAGTCTAACGTCCATTCAATAAGCCTCTATTACTAGTAAGATGACTTAGCACAAATAATTTTCAGAAAACACCAACAAGTGGCAATAAAAAAAATGTAACCAAGCATGAACTTTGAAGAGAAAAATGTTACTGCCTATTGATGTCAATTACAATATCAGAAAATTTTGTTATTTAACATATTCCGCATTTAATTCCTGAAAAATAATTAATTCAAAATAATATCACTTAGTTTAACTTTGATTCATAAAAAAATAATTTTAAACGTAATAAATGATTTTATGAATATTGTCACTCAACAAGAGATTCTTACAAACTAAACAAAATAATATTGATCGTAATTATTTTGGGTCTTACATGATGTCTCGGGGAAGTAGTGAATGTATATATGCCTTCTTGGATAAAAGTGAAATAACGGGTATATATATATATATATATATATATATATATATATATATATATATATATATATATATATATATATATATATATATATATATATATATATATATATATATATTGAATTCTAATTTTTGAGGTTACAAAATAAAAATCTGATAAAGGAAAATAAGAATGTGATTTGAATTGTGTTTTGAATATCTATGAATAGTGGATAAATTATGGTATGCTTTAACACTTGATGAATATTATTTTTTTTCGTTGTAAATATTATATATATATATATATATATATATATATATATATATATATATATATATATATATATATATATATATATATATATATAGGGATGGGATCTCTGGTTTGGATTGTGTTGGTGCTGATATTAAATGAAATAATTATGTTTTGGTAAACTGGGAAGACTAAAGTTAATTTTTTTTTCATAATAATGATTAATGAAATGGTTGAATATTTTTGTCTGTATTCAAGTTTTGTGAGTATAGAAATTAAACAAGAATGTGATGGTAATATTGAATTGTTCTATCAAAAATAGTAATATGAAGAATGTCGGGATAATATTGTTGGAATTGTTGTTTCGGCTATAATTTGAGGCACAGTTATTTTAGCTTTGTCTTCAACATATTGGTTTAGTTTAGTTTGAATAAACAATTTTATGGTACTGTGAACATATCTTCATACATATATATTATGATTTGGTGCATACAAATTTGGATTAAATATTGTGGGACCATGATGGGTTCATTTGTTATAATGTTAAGTTTGTAGAAATTTTTCAAAGATTGGCACATGGTATTGAATGGAAAGCTAACGTACGGTTTAGTGCTTTTGGCATATATTATTTTGATTTAAGGTGGTGCATTTTTTTGTATAAATGCAGTGGCAATTTTGTTTTAAAAATAGAATAAGTGTTGATAAGTTACTTAATTACTCAAAGAAATAAAATTGGCTTTTTCACCTAATGATATTGATAGTATTCTAAATTTGAAAATGGTGATTGTCATTATATGTTTGTGTGTGGATGACATGATTTTGGTACACGTAATGAGATTGTCGCTATAACTAAATTGTTTCTAGGATCAAAATTTGAAATGAAACACATGGGCGAAGCCAATGTGATTTTAGGTATTAGAATCATAAGGAAGGGAGATAGTATATTACTATCCCAAGAACAATATATTGAGAAACTTCTTAAGAAATTTAGGTTTTATGACCTCACCAGTGAGTACCCCTTATGATGCTAATTCTAAATTAATGAAAAATAGAGGAGAATTATTATCTCAGCCTCAGTATGCCCAGATAATTGGGAGCTTACTGCACTTGATGAACTTTTGTTATGCAGTAGGTAGACTGAGTATGTACACTCAATGTCCAAATCAAGAACATTGGGATGCACTTTCCAGGCTTATGAGATACTTAAGAGGTTCAATGGATTATGCCATTGAATATAGTGGATTTCCCACTGTACTAGAAGGGTACAATGATGTTAACTGGATATTTGATTCAGATGAGACAAAATCCACTAGTGGTTATGTATTCACACTTGGGGTGGTGCGATTACATGGAGATCAGCCAGACAAACAATTATTGCAAGATCAACAATGAAATATGAGTTTGTTGCTCTTGAGATGGCTGGTAGTGAGACTGTGTGGTTGACAAACTTCTTAGCGAACATTCCACTAGGAATGAAACCAACCCCATCAGTATCAATACATTGTGATTGCCAATCGACAATAGCTATAGCTAAAAACAAGAATTACAATGGAAAGAATAGAAACACAATTTGGTGAAGCAGCTGCTAAAGAGTGGAACTATTTCCATTGACTATGTGAAGTCAGAACGGAATCTAGCAGATCCTCTGACAAAACCCTAGGAAGACAAATGATATTAGAAACATCGAGGGGAATGAGACTTAAGCCACTGGCAAACAAACAAGTGATGGTAACCCAACCTTTGTGATTGGAGATCCCATGAATAAGGTTCATATGGGTAAAAACAAGTCACTTGTTAGTTCTGATAGCACTAAATTGATTTTAATCAATTATGTCCCTTCCTATGGTGTGTGTGAAAGTGCTAGAGACTACAATATTGAGAGGTTAAACTTTGTCGTTAAAATTCTATGTGGTGAAAGAATTTTAGCTTAAACAAAGTTTTTAATGATTTTTCATATCCCTTACGGGTGGTGTATGATTTGCAGCATACACTTGATGAAATCACCTATATGAGTGTCGAGTGGGGCCGCTTGCATGAGATCTTGGCATGATTTCTAGAGCATTCATGAATACCGGGCACGCGTATGGCCTATTAAGCACAACACAGCGATAACAGCAAGGATTGTGAGGGTGTATTGTGATTGATAAACCTCTAACACACGTCAAGTGTCTTTGGTTCATATAGCTTGTTATACCAACTACACTGTGTGTTAAGTATTTCAATCTAAGACTGGTTCATATAGCTTGCTATACCAGGTCTGATGCATTACATCTTATGAGACCCAGAATAAAAGTTTCTTATCTTTTTCTTTTGCAATAAGTGGGGGATTGTTGTAATAATGTTAGATTATTGCAAAAGAAAAACGTTGGATTGCAACGTTCAAAACTTTAATTGCCAATAACGTTTAAATTCATTTTATTAAGTGCACGGTAAAATATTTAATGGCTTTTATTGTCTTTTATTGATTTTATTCTTTCCTACCTCTATAAATAGGACAGTTTTTCCCCATTCCAAAAACATCCCAAGTCAGTCTTCTCTCCTTTTCTTTTCTTCTTTTCCTCTTCTAAAATTATTCTTCTTTTCCTCTTCTAAAATTATTCTGGGTTTATTTTATACTCTTTTTAGAGATCCTTGCTAATTCTGAGATCTTCATAAATTCTGAGAAGTTCCTATTGTATCCTGGGGGACTTGCGCACTAGACCGCGGATAAGTCCTTAAGAACAGTGACTCTACACGCCTCAGGAAATACTGCTCATGATTTTGTCAGCATTTTCTACAATAGCGAACGATTCACATACTGACTTTGGCATCACTGACTTTGGCATCGGAAAATCTTTGACAAGTTTTCTCCCAAACGGAAGAAGAAGACAACAGAGTTTGGAGCAAGACCAGACAATAGGAAGGCAAATTGTGAAGATACCCAGTTACTCAACCCCGCAACCGAAATAATAAGAAATCAATAAAAGAAATTTATGCATCATTAACTAAAAAGTAATTAATGTAGCTGACAATGTGCATAGTTTAATGAATGAGACATAAAAGGGTGGGCCGAGCAACAAGAAGTCCCAATTTCATTCCTGGAAAATTCCATCTTTTAAACTTTAGCGTGTAGAAAGTAAAAACTGAAAAGAAAACTTTATGAATTGGAAAGCTACCAGAAGCATCTGTTATAGTTAACTCACTTCTTCTTTCTTCCTTCTCCACCAATTTTCAACTATCTATTGTGTGAATCACTTTAGAGTGAAATATTTAATATTAAGTTTAAAATAGATAAATAAAATTATATTATAGCAACCCTATTTATTATTTAAAATAATAATTCAATTGGTTAACAAATAAGTAATTAATTAATGTAATGGTAAAACTTTTTAACCTTTAAAGAGATCGAAATCAAGATTGTGTTCACTTGTGATACTCATTCGTGTTCGTTTTCAATAATTTAAAGGCAACGAAATAAGCAGATTTGCAAAATACATTATTTTTTCAATCTTGCTTGAATGGAGATGATGGGAGAATGTGATATAAAGTTTTACCATATTACTCTCGTCAAAATCACGTTGATTATAAATGCATTGTTAAGTTTTAGCAATTGTGGATAAAATGGAATTATTATATGTAATTTAACAATAATAAAATAAGTGTTGTATGTTCATAAAACCAAAATAAAATAATAATTGACAAAAAACCATTTTCATATTAAAAAAAGTTAACAAAATATTGTGGATGTAGAAAAGATGCATAGAAAAAGTGTATATATATATATATATATATATATATATATATATATAAATGATAATATTAATAAATGATAATAGTAATAATTAATAAATAATAATAATAATAAATAATATTATTAATAGCAATAATTAATAATAATACTAATATATTAATTTTGATTATAAAGGTAAAATTGTAATATTATATTTTAATCTATTAAAATTTTATTTTTTATCTATCCCGTACTTAAATTACTCATAAACTTTCATAAACTTCGTCCCAAACCCATCTACATTCATCTCTAAATCTCTTAAAAGAAACACAAAACTTTAACTCCAAATTTATCAATTAACTCTTGCTCAAATCCATTTTCACAAAATAAACTTGTTAATAAGATCTAAACAAAAATTTACTCATATTACATAAACTAAAGATATATTTTATTTATTTAAACATAAACATTTACATACTTATCCGTTACTATACAAAATGTCTCATAGGGAGCATAATTGTAATATTTAGAACTATCATTTAAAATTAGTTTATGAATTGACGCTTCCTCTAAAATTAAGTGTTATTTTTATGACTCACTTAATAGGAATTTTTTTAAAAGTCTAATGTAGAGTGGGTTGGAACAAAGTTAGGATAGGATGGTCCCAAAAACTAAATTATTTCATTTATTTTTAGTTATTCCTTTCTTTTGTTTTGCAATATCTTTATCAGTTTCCATGTTTTAAATTTTCTTTTTCTTTTTCTTTTTCACTTCAAACATCTTTCTACAATATTGAATATTTAAGAAAAATTATATTTTAAGAATTTTATTACACAAGTAGTTTTCTATTATTTAATAAATAAAAATATTTTTTTGATAGAAATTAGTGTAATAATTATTTTATACTGATTTTGAAAAATAGAAGTCAATTTATATATATTTTTTATATCATGAAAACTTATTATTCCTAAAAAATATATAAATATTGGTTTTATAAAAACTTATTCAAAATAATGTTTTAATTGTAAGAATATTTTAGATACATAATTTCATTATTTTCAAAAATTAAAAATATAATATATGACAAGTTTGTTTAAGGTTTAAAATAAAATAATTTTAAAAGAAAAAATGTTCAAAATAAATTACTTTTTATAAATTCAAAAATTATTTATATTTAGATGTAATCATAAAAACACATTTTCTTTTAATTTTTTATGTTTTTTAAAGATTTTTACGAACTTATTTTAATAAATTATTTAAAAAAGATTATACATAAATAAGTTTCTAACTTATTTTTAATTTTTACATATAAAATATAATAAGCATGTTTTAGTTAAAAAAAATAGTATTTTCTTAAAAGAATTATCCATAAAAAAATTAAAAAAATTATTATTTTTATATAATATAAAAATTTTCATATATTAAAATTGAATAAAAAACACATAATTTTGTAAAAAAGTTTTAAAAAATTAAATGTTAATACGATTGTATAGTATGATTAAATAATGCATAACAAATATAATTAAGTTACAAAATCAATTAAATCAATATGAAAACTTTTAAATTATTTGACTTTATGGACTTTTTAAATATTTTTTTTACTTTACGAATATTTTTGTCCTAACTCATCTAGAATAGGACCAAATCCTATTAAATGAACTAATTTGATAATTTAGATACTAATAAAAATATTAAAAAGGTTAAAAAAAATTCCCATTTTGCACAGTGTCTAAAACATCAATATATTTGATTTAATAGATAGATGTTTGTGTTTGGTCTAAGATAGATAATAGTGTGATTCTCATTTTCACCAGAGGAACATACTCGTAAGTTTCTGTTGGTCATACATGTAAAAATCTCTTTCATATATTTAATCAATAACTTTGATTACAAAAATCAAACCTGAAAAGGCTTAAGTCACTGCTTACATAAAAACATTGATTAAGATTAGGAACCGCATTAGACCTACTCAAATAATCTATTACCCATTACATGTAAAATATAAAAGAAAAACCAGGACTCAATCAACCACATATAGTTAAAGAAAAACGTGTGATTTTTCTGGAAAAAATTTCAGTTTTGACATTGAAAAGGCAAAACACGTTTAAAAAAATATGATATTTGAAAGGATAATGATACTTTGACAATATTTTTTTACATTTTAATATCATCTACGTGTCATTACGTGATTGGTCCAAAATTATTCCACAATCAATAATAATAATCATAAATACCAACATGGATCAATCACATAATGACACGTAGATGGTATTAAAATATTGTCAAAAAAATATTGTCAAAATATTATTATTCTATTTGAAATCTATCCTTTCTGTCCAATTCAAACACATAAACTATAATAAATAATCTCTCTTTATTTTCGTCATGACGGCAAAAACACAAAAAAGTGAGTGAGATGTTAAACTTAATTGACAAATTTGTCAGTAATTAATAATTTTGTTGTTTAGTGGGTAAAAGCAAATTGCAAAATTAAAAAGTAGGGTGAAGGAGTTGAGGAAGATGATAGAGATGAGTGAGTGATATAATAAATGGATATGGTGACGTACATTGAAGCCCACATGAATGTGACATTAGGTCATTGTCATCTTAGCCCAAATAATACTATGGGCCGAGAGAATCTTTTCATACCAAGCTGCCTTTCTTTTTCATGAGGTATCATTTTTATTCTCTTCTACTTGTTACATGAAAATTGAGATAATGATTTAAATTTAATCCAGAAAAAATAAAAAATATATATTATACTAGGAAAATAATATTTGAGAATTGATGAGGTATTTCTTTAGTTTTAATTTCAATGTTTATTTATTTTAAAGTGATTGTGATTCTCAGTTTTTTTTAATGAAATAACAGTGTCTCATTTATAATTCACATCATGATAAATAATGTAAGAATGAGATTATTTTATTAAATAACATATTTATCATGTTTAACTAAATTGCACATTTTTTAATGGAGACTCACATTATTTAAAAGTATTATTATTATTATTATTGTTATTCATTATTAAGTTATTTACATAAAATACTTGTGTGTGGTAATTCATCTAGTGAAAAGAAAAAGTAACTACGTAGCTAATTAGTATATTTCTCTCAATCTTATTTCTTTCATTCATAATCTTAAAATTAAATTCTTTACTTAAAAATAACAAGTTGAATGGTATTTAATGAATAGCTTATTTGTAATCATTATTTTCTCTACAAAGAATAATCGGGTGATTGGTAAAAAAAATAGTTTTTTAAATAAACCTGCTTTTAAAATAATATAACTTTGTCTCATAAATAAAAAATTGATTTTGATTAGAGTTTAAGTTAAATATAACATTATAAATGAACCTATATAAGATAGATATTTGTAATTACTTATATACTTTAATTTGATTATATTTATATTTGATGTGATATGATTTATGTTAATTAAGTTTATAAATATATACACTGAAACATTGATTTTAAGTAATTGATACATTCTAAATTAAAAATTAAATTCTAAATCATTTATAAATTCGAGTATTTTCGACTGAGTTTTTATTCATTTTATTGGGTACGTCAAAATTTTATATTTTTTTATTAACTATCTATCATTTGATGGATAGTTTCACTTGGATTGACTTAAGTGTTACTTTGCATTGTCATTAATAACCGTGAAAAAGAAAAAAAGAAAAAAAACAATATAATTAAATTTTAAGTTCCATGTAAATTTGAGTATTTAAAACTAAGTCTTTGTTAAAAAAAAGTTCATTGTATGTTTAAATTACTTATATTGTTCAATTGAATTCTTACTAGTATCATGGAACGTAAAAAAAAAATGAAAATCTTATTTTTTTTTATCAAATGACATTGTTTCATATCTATAGGTGATTGATTTCATTTTTGTAATTTTAGAGATTATTTTTATTGTTTTTCACGTTGGGACGCTTGAGACTGCAAAATTAAAAAGTTACATTTCTCTACTTATAAAAAAAGCAGAACCAAAGGATACTCAATTTTAAAACATAAATATTCCAAATACTTAATATAATAAATATATTTAATAAAAACTAATTAAAGATACTTACGATTATGATAAACCTAAATGTTGAGACATGCAATTAGAGACAATATAAGTAATAACCACCTGAACACAGTTGACAACAACTTCACATGATAGTTAATCAATTGAAAAGTATAAAACTTTTGGATAATCAATAAAATGATATTTTTTAATAAAAACTTAATTAAAAATAATCAAATTTATAAGAAACTTAAAAATTAATTAAATTTAAATAAAATAAAGAAAACGAATTTGATTTAATAGATATTTTTTTAATATTATTTTAATGGTTTGATTGAACAAATATTATCGTGGTTGAATCAAACCAATATGGGAAAATGGATTGTTTTAACATTCAAGTTTATAAATGATTAAAAAAATCATATATACAATATTCATTTGATACTTTGAAAAAATATAAAATTTTATATTTTTAGACTATTTTACCCTTGTATCTTGTGTTAAATGAATGAAAAATGTGTCATGGTACAATTTCTCTCTACAAAATAAACTGCTCCAGCTTAATTTAATGATTTTTTAATTAAATCATCTTATTTTTAAATATTAAAAGTATGGTGTTATAAAAAAACATAATATTTAACATAATGTTAGGTTATGTTAACTAAATTTTTTGAATCGATTTTCAACAAATTGCATTAGATATTAGTTTTAATTTTAAAAATATGAATACTCAAGAAAAAAAGAAAATCTTTGTCAAAAATGTAGATTGGTGGTGGAATTATATATAACTTGTCCATTTTGGTTTTACAATGTTCTTTGAACCCAAGGCACCCACCAAATTAGAGCAAAAAGTTGGCTTCCAAATAGTTTAATGATTATCACAAAAAGTCAGAAACAGACCCCACATGATTAATCTAAAGTGTCCTTCTCTATACGAATGAAACTACTATTTTATTCATACTAGTTAACAATGAAAAGTTAGAACAACAATCTTATTTTACACATTTTTTTTCTTCTATGTAGTTGTTTTCCGTTTGTTGTTAAAACGGTAAACATGTCCTCTAAAGTCTACCCTCTTTGATCTCAGAGTGGTAGGGAGTTCTTCATGTTCAAATTGATTCCAATGTCAAGCCCATTATAAGCAAGTGGAGCATACATCCATAGATCATCAGAGCTTAAAAGCTACACCAGAAAAAACCAGACAAAATTGTTACAATTTGATTGTATAAAGGTTAATCTTTCCAAATTTGAAACATGGTTTTCAGTTCTATATCTGCTGTTCATATGCATATACCTTGATTTGGAGCTGCAAAAATTTCACATAATTCACTGCCTCTTCAAGCATTGTACTTATATCAACCTGCAGTACACACATCCATCCATGAAATCAATACAAAACTCCATTACTCATAAAGTTAGATACAATTTCATATATTTTTTGTCAAATATTAGAAACAAGAGTTAGATCAACATTATTTACCTTGGTTCCATTGGGGACAAGATTCTGTAGGATTCTTAATCGTTCATTTATTCTCTCTCTTCTTTTCTGCAAGATTTAAGAGTGTAAGTGCCATGAAATGAAAAGAGGTTTTGCATTTGAAGTGACTGATTATATGTCTATATATATATATATACCCTTGCATACAGGCTCTGGGGATCTGTTGCTGATCCCCTACTTGCTCTTGTTTTTCCATTTGAGTTGAGAACAGATTTAGATTCTGAAGTAGCTCCTCCAATATTTTCCTTGTTATCATCCTCTGACATGTTACTACTAGAGCTTTGTCCATCTGATCCTGCATTAGTCTCTTCTGCATCTTCCCTATTGCTGTCATGTTTCTGATTCTTCTTGGAACATGTGTTGTTCTTCATACATCCTTGCACCTGATATTGAAACACACAAGATTGTTATAAATTTGCACCTTCTATGTAGACCAAATATTAAGTTTTGATCAATTTTAGCCTAAAATCACATAAACATGACTCTAATCATTGATATTTGTAAATGCTAATCTTTATTATGCAATTTCAAGGATTGATAAAGTACTTCAATTTTATATGCAGTTTATGAGTCTTTCCGAGAAATTAATCTTACTTTTTCATTTTCATCCAATATAAAACTTAAATGATTAAAGTCAATCATCAGAATAAAAGGTGATAGATTTTTTTTCGAAGAAAAATTACTTAAGGAAAGATTATATAAAATGTGATTTCGATCCAACCTATACAAAGAATTGACACCATCTTCCATCCAAAATCTTATGAGAGTGACTTTATGGGTTTTCTTTCTCTAGTGATGTTCAACTTTTTAATTTCTGTCAAATGTCAAATTTAACACTCATACTTAAATTCCTAATAACACTAAGTGAGAAAATTTTACATCATTAATCAATCAGACATTGTTGTTAGTATGACGTTTAAGTAGTTAATGTAATAATCATTTGTAATTTTGGAAACTAATTTAGCTTGAGAAATCAGAGACAAAACTTACATCTTTTAAAACACGAGCTTTTTTCTTGTGATTCTCTGATCTGTTGTTGATTTTACCTTCAGCAGGAACATCAAGCCTCCTCTTGGAAGGAAAAACAACAGGTTCAATTTGATTGCATTCGAAACTCTCCAATCTGTCACTTGCCAAATCTTCATACAGCTTCACACTCTCCTGGGTTGCTATGTTAGCAAGAGATGGAGCAAAAGGGGCAAAATGTTTCTCATCCAAGGAATATACACATGCATTATCTGCTAACATATGATCAGGGTAACAAAAATAATAGTTTGAGCTACCCGGATTGGCAATGAAGACAGTGTCATCACCACTACAATTGCTACTATTACTATAGCTACTTTCCTGAGAAATATACTGCGAAGAATTTGAGTTGTTGTGAGCATCTAAAGAATAAAACATCAGCTCGTTTTCAACAGCTTCAGGAGCAGCACAAAAATTGGCATGCTGTGTTACAATGTTCAGTTCATCTCCCCCACCAAGCAGAAGAGGAAATTCCTGGGTGAAATCATGCTCATGATCCTCAATGCCAAACATTCTGCGAAAGCAATCCCATTCTCCATCAGGGAAGGCTCCAACAGGTTCCATTCTGTTGTGTGTTTAGGAAAAAAGAAAGGCAAAAGGGTTGGTTTTTTTCTTGTGTGGTCCAATGCCACTGCAAAGAGAATTGAAGCTAATAAAATGTTGGCTTGGCATAAGCAAAAACAATAGACATATTTATAGTGAATCCCAAGAAAAGTGCTAGTGTAAGCATTGACTTCATTTACAAATAGCATTTTAAATTGGTAATCATTGTGTCATGGATAGGTCCTAATTCTCTGTAACTGAACTCAGGAGTCCACTGAAGGGCAAAGTACAACTCATATGGGACCAAGTTCATGCGTGATAATTTAGAATAATGATAATTTTTGAAGGGGTTTATAAACAGCTTAAGACTGAATAAAAGTGTGCTGAAAACAGCAAAGGGGTCTAAGTAATGATTAATAAGGGTGTTAATTAATGGTGACAGTGATGTAGTTAGGAGTTAGAAGTGGAGTTAACTTAGCATGCGCGTGGTTGAGGTTGAACAACGAACGTGGGAGTCCCATATATCAATATAATAAACGCAAAGGAATTCTGTGAGGGAATAGAAAATTTAAGGTCCATGGACGGCTACATCGTGGGATGATCTCACTTTCTTTAAACCACTTCATGGACCGACACATCAACCGTGTACAACGCTCTTTGTCTCCTTGGTGTAACAAGCTCACCATTGCTTCAATATGTCTGCACCATTTATCAACCAAACATATATACATCTTTTTATGCATTTTTTGTGTTATAACAACTAAACTTAAAATCTAACTCAATTTTACAAAGATTTTAGTTGATACGAGATCTTTAACACATTCTTATACACATTCAAAGGATGAGACTAGATATTAGCAGTAGTTTGATATCTGATAAAAGTGTCATGATTCATGATAAACCCAACAAATAACAAATATCGTTAGAATAAAATTTAGATAACTAAAACTTTACAACTAATTTTAAAGATAAGTTTGCAACATTTATATATTATAGATTCACTTCTAGGGATGGTGTGGTGGTGATCCCATATCAACTAAAGATAAGATGAATTTACAGTATATAAATAAGTATAAACTTTATCTTAAAAATCAGTTTTGTAAGATTGAATTAGATCTAAAGTTTCTTTAATTTTGTATTTTTTAACTAGATCACCTCTAGTAACTCATGTTTTGTGTTTGGTGCAAATTACTAACGTGAAAAACCAAGTTAGAAACCACATATGCGTGATTGTTCTAATTTAGTCAATGATATCGAGTTTGTTCTCCAACTACGTCGCTGTGTTTTTTTTTTTGGCCAAGTAGTACTGTCTCTTCATAAACTATACTAAACATATGTAAGGTATTGTTGTCTAATAATAACATAGGCTTGACGTAAAAAGTGTTCAAAAGTTCACTAGAATAACTGTTTGTTAAAACAATCTGAGACTGTGTTTGTTTCTCAGTTTTAACATTAACATCACTGAACAAGGATTTTTCACTTCTAAGAAATGTTGTCACACACCATTATGTTTAAGGATTCACGTATCTTATTTAGTATATAATGATGAACAGATCGGTTTTTGTTTAGCCTTATTCCAGACTTAGTATCTTACATATCATGTCCTCGAGGCTGTATCGCGTATCTACACTTCGCATATATTATAGCCAAGTTTTATTCTAGGTAGCAGGATTATAATTTCTGCACCTCGAATACATATAATAGTTTGACTAGGTTATGATTAGATATACCTGGAGTGGTTTTAAACAAAAACTTGAACAATGCTTTGGAAAAATATGGTTTTCCTTAATCTTAGGAAGGTTATACAAAATATAACCGAAAATGTTAATTAACTTAGCAATAGTAGAACAATTTATGTCACAACTAGTCTATGTAGATTAGTAAAGGCTATGATAATCATAGAAAAGCTGTGTATAGAATTAGCAAGTTTAAACCCAGAGCCTTGTATATGTTTGGTTGAAAAAACAAAAAGTAAACTATTTTTATACAAGGTGTAAGATGTTTTCATTGGTATAATATTATTAGGCAACTTATTGGAATTTGTTGAAAATAGTTTATGGGTATTTCAAACTAATTTCGCTTTTAGTCTAATTTGCCTTCTTATATTTAAACTGCTGTAAGGAAAAGCACAAACGACTGAGGTTGGAAATACCTTTCTTGGAAATGAGGAATGCCCAGTCCCAATTTCCCCCTCTATTTGGATAGCTTAATTTTATTGGCATAAAAAATTAATAAAGGTTAATATTTATTTATACGTTTAATTAGTAATTCGATTTATATATTTATATTTTCATTTATTTATTTTAGTTTTTAGATTTTTCTTTTCTTGTAAATTACAATTTTTTTAAAAGAATCCATGCATACTATTTTTTTAAAAACACTCCGTGTATTTCTTTTTAAGACTAACCTTTGTTCATTTGAATGAATTTGGGAGAGAATGATTGAGGAGATTTGAGAGGATTTAAAGGCAATTTTTTTTTGTTGTTTATTTGAGTGGATGTGGAGGTAAGTGAAAATGGATTTAAAAGTAAATTTTTTTAATCTTTCACATCAATCATATCCTACATTAATTCTCACAAACTTTACTTTCAAATCCACTCTCATTTACCTCCAAATCCACTTAAATAAATAACAAAAAAATTTACCTTCAAATTCCCTCAATCACTCCCTCGTAAATCCATTCAAGTGAACAAAGCATAAACGTGGTTAATTTCATTGAATTAACCTTAACTATGTTTGAATGTTTGGAAGATGTCCAATGTCAAAATTCTATGTTGCAACCCGTTAGTTTTTTTTTTCTCCCTTTACCTCCTTCCATTTTCTACTACTTTCCTCTACCATTTTTCTCCACCTTCCTCCGTCTCGCACCACTTCCCAAAAGCAAGGTTAGTCAACCTAGATCTTAAATATGAAAAACTTCATACAAATTGAATTCAGCAACTTGTAATTGAATTAAAAGTTTCTTTCCTTTAAACATAATCTCAACACAGTTCACATTAGACTTAACATTGTTTGCATTTAAACTCCAAAACTCTTCAAAGACTTCGACAACCACACAATTACAACTTTTTGTTAAGAAAAACTTATTAAAGGTTGGGTGGAAGAAGATGGTGAGAAATAGAGAGAAAAAAGATGATCAGATATTGATACATAACACCTTCTAAATAACATACATTAAAGTCAATTTAATGGAATGAGCTACATTAAGTTTTTTTTTAAATATAATAACTCAATTGAGTAAAAAAAAGTTATAAGAACAAAAAATAAATTAAAGACTTTATGAACTTTTTTTTATCAGAAATTTGAAATGATTTATAATAACGATGTTTTTTTTTTGGATAAAAAAATAAATTACAATAATTTATGAAAACTATTTGATTACTTTAAAATTAAAAACTTTCAAATTATATGTAAAGGGTGAGAAATTGAAAATATTCATGTTATCTCATTTTTTAAATTCATATATTTTCTTTTCATATTCTCCCTTCCATCTGACTTTAGTCATGATATTATCGAGTCAACTTTATTTATTTGGTTGCTTGATCAAAATCGATATATCATTAACTTAATATTAGGTTATTTACTTTTTGACATGTAGACAATATTATTTTTCAATTGATGTTAATTAGGATATTTATTATTAACATAAGTAGGATATTTTTATCAATTTTTTTTTCAATTAACATTAATATATAATATTTTACTAGATGATAGATGAGATTATTTTCAAACAATGTTGATAAGATCATTATTCAGAGTTTTTCGGTTAACAATTTTATTATTAAAAGGAATATATGTATATATATAAATTTTTTTTAATTCTATAAATTATCTTCATTAGACACAAACGAGAATAATTTAGAAAATCTTATTCTCTATTGTATGCCATCAACGATACTGATGAACCTAAGTTAAGTATGTTTTTTAATTAATAAATCCAAAATTAATTGATTTTATTTATATACAAGTTCATAACGCTCAAACTCAAGATCATTGTTAAGCTTAAATAATTTCCTATAAATTAATCCAAAGTAGATACTTTTCAAACTTTCTTCTTCTCTCTAAACTAAGTTTTTCTTTTTTAAATCATTTTTTATGTTGATTAATGATATAATCAAATTTAAAAGTGAGAAAAAAAACTATGTTTTTATCATATATAGACATATCATGGTTGGCTAAAGAATTTTTTATATATATTTTTCCATTTTCAACAGAAATGGTGTTATCTTATTGCTTTCACGAAAAAAAAAACTATATCATTTTTCTCTTTCCTTTCCTTTTAGTTTAATAAAGATTAATTTGACACGTTATAAACGTATATATTAAAGTGCTAAAAAAACAATAAAGGAAATCAAATATTCTTCTTTTTATCCTCTTATTCGAATTAAAATGTTTGCTCTCCTACTAGGACAAGCTTAAGAATACTGATTACACATGAATAAAGGTTGCTAAAATTAAGAGTTTAAATTTTATGTAGGGTCAAAATATTTTTTTACACAAATAATCAATTAAAATTTATTTTAAGTAAGAATAAAAAAATAATTATCATGAAAATCAACATTTTATTATATATATATATATATATATATATATATATATATATATATCATTTAAGGTAAAAAATTATGAAGGCTGTGAATATTTTCCACACCAAAATTGTTTATATAATTTTTTATTACAAGAATATATCAATAAAACTTGGAATCAAATGAAAAATATCATTACTAAAAAAAAATTCTTGAAGCCTTAAAAGAGTATTAGTGACATGAAAAACATGAAATTATTTTGATGTTATATCTTCCAACTCATTGACAGCAACGAAGTACACCTTCATACGAAATTGACATTGCTGTGAATTTGTATATGTTACAAAGTCAAACTTGTTTATGTTTATGGCAAAAAAATATCTCTGTTTTCTTCCAGCTACCCCTTGAATGTAACATGATAGTAGGATATTAGTTCTAATATTCATTAAATAATATTGTACCTACTTTTTTGTATTAATCTATTAAAGGATAAGGAAGGATATAGGTTAAATATATCACATAGTCACAAAAACAAATTAAAATAAACCACATTACATGACCATGAATGGTGATGAGTCTGTCTAGGTTGAATTTATAATAGAATGAACTTCAAATCGATCCACTTCTAGATTAATTTGATCTTTAAATCTTGAACTAAAAAATGAACTCAATAAAAAATAAGTTGGTTCCATTCATATATAAATACTTAAATCTTTTACTTTTTCCAAAAAAATATTATCCAATAAAAAATCACACATAACTATCGTTTTAGAAAGCGTAAATATGACATTTTGTTGTATTTTTATTATATTCGATAATTTTAGTATTTTTGTATTTTTTTATTCAATTTAACTATTATCATTTTCTAACTAGTTGTAATATGAGCATGAACATTGGTTGTCATTCAATGCATTATATAGTAACCACACTCATATGAGTCGGTTTGTTTATTACACTACAATATATCATCATAATTACAAACAATTGAGGAAGAATAAGAATCAAACAATTATAAATATATGAACCAAATACCAAACATTGAGGGACAACCATGCAAACTTTTTAGTCTTAACAATTGATTTCCATGACAACAATCTACATGTCTTGCAATTGAATTATGAAAAAGGAAACGTTTTAGAATACTTTTATATAAAAAAGAAAGTTCATAATATTGAGTTTTTTTACCAATCTATTACTTGTCTAAGATGGTTAGATGAGAGACTTATGCAAGGAGCAAAATCATACAATAATGTTGTCTGTTTAAAAAACCAGAAGTAAGTGCCAATGACGCCTAAATTGAAAATAACTTCATTGTTATACCTTGAAATGACAAATTCTACTTAAAATTCAACAAACTACATGTATGCAACAATATGAGGGAAAAAATATATTTGCTTCCCTCAAACAAAGCAATTGGTGATGTATGCTTGGATGTTGTCAAATTTATTGTCTTCATGAGTGAGTTGGAGTTCTATGAACCCATATACATCATTCAACCCTATATTATTACTTACACCAAACATATACTTGAACACAAAACATTTATTTGATATAAGTAACTTGATAAATATATTTAATATAAAGAATCGTCCAGAGACTTACATCATCCATAACTGAATAAGGATAATATTTAGTTATTCTTTCCCCAACGCAAGCTCTAAGAGATCTTGCTTATATAAGTACAATGGGATGTCATTGTCTCTCCCAAATACACTAGAATCCATGGAATCAACATCGAATAATCGATTATGTTAGCAAGTTGATGTAATGCACCAAGAGGTTCGTCCACAAATAGATGAATCTTCTTGTGTTTAAGACTTTCTTCTTGACACGTCTATTGTTACATGAAAAATTATTTAAGTCTGAACATAAATAACATGTAAACTTAATATTTTTGAAGTGTATGATGGGTTTGGGAGTCTGTACTAAGGGCCAAAAATAGAACCAATAAAATCTCTAGGCTAGTTGAGGAAATATTGAAATGTTTATGGCACAATATATACCTCATTTGTTGGCATAGGAACTAAAACATCTGGTATGAAAATTTTCCTCTATAGTGACCTTAATCTCATTGTTTGATAGCTTTATACCATGAAGAATTGTGGTTGTCTTAAATATTGTTCCATGGGCCACTAATTCATACCTATATCATCTAAAACATATGGTTGACATGGATAAGTGTCGTCCATGTCATATCTAGGTATAGGTGTTATGACTAGAATCGTTCGTCAACCGTTTATGCATGAAGCCCACTAAGAACTTAGATGAACTTAGGTAGAAGACAACCTAGTACATGCAAGTTGAGGAGATAAGGGACTTCCGCAAACAGATGAGTGCAAAGTCATAAGGAAAGGACAAAAAGGGAATGAAATAGAAATTGTCCTAGGAAAAAGAACGACCAAAGGGACATGTGGTGCCCTCACGAGCATCAGATCTAGCACCATCCAACAGTAAAGGGCATGTGACATCACACATTCGATGATAGAACTGATAGGGCGATTCGTGAGGTTTCAGCACGGCTCACGAGGTGACACACTCACTCATTACCAATGGTCATATTCCCAAGGAGTGAATCGAGCGATAGTAAACCCTTTTCACTCTTGATATTTACTCAAGCTTAAGTCTTGGGGCCTATGTACTTTATGTACTGATCTGTACGTACCATCGTAATAACATGGTCAATCATCCGAGAATGAAGGAAACTGATCGATAACAATCATAATAAGTTAAGCATTTAATTAATCTAAATAGGTGAGTGATGAATCATTATTTTCTTCACTTCACTTAGTTTATTGTGCTAGAATTAATCGGGGAATTGTGCTTAATTGTCCAGTATTTTCCCATTTTTCTTAATTGTGCTTAATTCGATCGGAAATTCTTATTTTAATTAATTTGAATTATCTGAGATGATATTTTGCATTATAAATTGAAGGGGAAATTCTGAAGATATTTTAGGATATTTAGAAGAAATGTCATTTGCATGTGTTATTTACTCGAACCTGTGTTGCATTAATTTAATTTGTGTGAAACTTAAGATAAAATATTTTTTCTAGAATTTGTAAAAGCAAAATTAGCTTAGCATCATTACAGCACACGTCCTTAAGCAACTAGCCACAAAAAGAAATTTAATTCCTTTGAAAAGTAAATCACACGTCCATTCATTTTTTTGTTGCAGCAAACCGTTACATGTATTGGATGGAAAAGAGGAGGGGCACGCTTGTTAAAAGCTCACGGACCAAAGAAAATTGCAAGGGACAATATGCCCAAGCACAAAGAATGAAGTGTTGTTACATTATTAATTTGGAAAAGGGGCATCATGGTAACAAATACCACACGGCTATAACAAGCTACCAAGAAGGGAATTTAATTTATTGAATAAAAGAAACAAAAGATGGAGGGGACCACCTTACAAATGCATCTCACGGCACATTCATTTTGTAAATGGCTTGAAACAAATTCAACACCATAAGCCACATTCTTTGTAGATGGCATTAATGGAGGGGACCACATGCAATAAAAAGAAACTTACGTAAAGTACATGGTCCCTTTTCTTGTTAAAAGTTTATTAAAGAAATTGTGCAAGGAGATCAATACACGGCCATTATTGGTTTGGAATCTTCTTTCTTTTAAGAAATAAAGGACATGGAGAATGGCCACCGCTTTGAAACTTACGTCCATTTGGGAGAGCTCCAAAATGCTTTTGATTGTTGACAAAACACACGGCCCACATGGAAAAGTTTTGGTGCAGATTTTCTTTCAACTCTCCATGCTCTTTCACTTCAAGCTTTTGCTTTTAATTTTTCAATTGATAGAAGCTCACAGTTTATGGTCCATAATGATATTTTCTTTGGAAAAGAGAAACATATTCACGGAGAAAAGGGATGGTGTGCACGGTTTTATTTCAGCTGGAAGAAGAAGCAAACCATGAAGAAGCTCTCGGTACAGTAGCTTGAAGCCACCACCGGAGAGGAGAAAGTAAGAGCTGTTACTGGTTTAATTTTGGAAGTTATGGAGAAGAGTTGATTGGTTGCTTGGAGGGAGCACGATGGTTGACGTCCAGCAGCACATCCAGTCATTTTCACCATGGCAGCAGAGAACACACAGACCAGCCACTACTCCACGACCATTGACAATTAACGTGAAGGAGCAGCAGACTTGTAGTGAGCTTTTCATTACTTGAATCCAACAAAATTTACAAATGAAGAAAGTTGGCTGCCACAAAACATTCTATTCTTTTGGATCAAGAGGCACACCACGTTGAAGGGAGTGGAGCTGCACGGTGTGAGGGACTTGGCTGGAAGGAGAAGTGTTTTAGCAAGAGGAGGAGCACGGTGTTGGTTGGAAGCTAGAAGAAAGCAGTCCAGCTGTCTCCACTAATGATGGCAGTAAAGAACACATCCAGCTTGGTTGAAAACGGTCCAGCACCTTGCAAGAAGCAGCTGGTACAGCAAAGAGAAGAATCCAGCAGTTCATGCCCACTATGAGGAGGAAAAGAGATTGAAAGCAAAGCATGGTTGGCTGGAAAAGAAGAGCAGCTGCAACGGTTGGAAGAAGAAAGAGGTCTGCTTGGCTTTGGAAAGGAAAACACCAGCTGCAATGTAATTGAAAGAAGTGAAGCTCACGACCATGGCAACTACAGCAGTTTGGAGTGGGAGCCCACGGTTGTAAGAATTTCCGTGAAGAAAGTTGGAGACAACAAAACGCAAATTCTGGTGGATTGAATGAAAGAGGGCCCACCTTGTTGATTTTGGCACATCTAGAGTAGGAGAAAGTCTTCAACCTACGGGAAACAAAAACAAAACCTGCTACAAACCAAATCTGGAAAGCACACTAGGCACGGCTGGAGCAAACTAGGAGGGAGGCTAGATTCCAGAGAATTGGCTATATAAATTCAGCAGCATCAAAGAAGCAACTCATTAGATTTTAGGAGTAGTTTAGGAAGAGAGCAAATACGGAAGTGTTTTATTTTCTGCAGCTTATTTTTCTTCCTCCCCGTTGGGGAGGTTTAGGATTTGTCTAATTTTACAATTTCATGTATTTGGTTTTAATTGATGTTAATTGCAAATTTCATTCTGTCAGTTTTCTATTTACGGTTTCAAAACTTCATTCACATTTCTCAATTTATTTTCACTGCACTCGTTGATTTACGTTTTCAGAAAAAGTTAAATTTCATTTTCATTTAAGTGTTTTATTTTTACCGTCTCTTTATTTTACCGTTTATTGTTTTCTGCATCGTTAAATTTTACCGTTTCTGGATTTTTACTGTTCCATTTTTACCGTGTTTAAAATTTATTTCAAAAGTTTTTTAAATTCTGTTTTATTTAAATTTCAGTTTTAATTTATATTTTCCGCAACCAAAACCATAACACAAAAACACCCCCCCACTTCGTGTGTAAAATCTGAGACTGAACCACATAAATTGGTCCTTGAGAGACGACCTAGGAGTCAAATCCTAGTAATATACTGCATTAATTCGTGCACATCAAATTTGTATGACCGCGACAGTCGTAGCAAATTTTGGCGCCGTTGCCGGGGACCAATGGAGGTTTGGTTTTAGATTTTTGTTGTGTAAATTTTTGTTTTGTTAATATGTTTGTTTTGTGTGTTTTGTCTTGTATATTTTTGTAGGCGACAGCGACACCTTCAGCAAATTTTGGCGGTGTTGTCACTTCAGTCCAGGTTCTTGTTTTAGATTTTTACTGTTTTTGTTTTATTACGTTGTTGTAATCTATGTTTTGTCTTTTATATTTTTATTGTGCTATGTTGTGTATTTAGTTGTTCGATAAAAAAAAAATAATAATAATTGTTATGTCTTGTTTGTGCCTGTAGCATGTTAATTGTGTTGTATTTTATTTTATTTTTTTTGTTGTGATGTGATATTCTATTATCTGTATGTGTGTCGCATGTGTTTTATCTGTTAAATAAAAAATTAAAAAAAAAAATTAAAAAAGAAATAAAAAATTTATTATGTTCTGTCTTTTGTGTGCGTGTAACATGTATAAATGTGTTGTGATTTATCTGTTTTGTAATTTTTAGTATTTAGTTTTTATTTGTTTTATTTTTATTTTTTTTCATGTCTACCTATTCTGGCTATGTGAATACTGCTTATTCTGTGGATGCCTCTAGCTATGAGTCTTATTCTGCATATTACTGTGATTTTAATTCTGCTAAATTTTATGATGAGAAAAATATGGATCATCCTAAATTTCCTGAGCTCACTCCTCGTGAGCCGGTCCCACCTACAAAGGATGATATTCATTGCGTTCTTAGCACTGGACTGATATATATGCTTTCTAAGTTTCATGGTTTTGCTGGAGAATGCCCACATAGACATTTGGAGGAGTTCCACAACATTTGCTCTTCAATGAAGCCTCCACATGTCCCTCTTGATCACATTTTCTTGAGGGCATTTCCACACTCATTACAAGGAGCAGCTAAGGATTGGCAAGACTCTCTTCCTCTAGGATCCGTTACCGATTGGGGATATCTTGAGCTTCAGTTTGTGAGAAAATTCTCCCCTGAGCAGTATGGATACATCAACGATCCTGAGTGGAACAATCTTAACAATGAATGGTACGATACCCCACAAGACTATTATCAAGAACCACCATTCGAGAGTCCTTTCATGCCTCCACCAGTCCAGCAATATGAGAGTCAGCAATATGATGCTCCTGCCCAAATAGCTCCTCAGCCTTCTACTTCTGATTCTACATTAAAGGAGTTACTAGAGCAGATGACCATACAGAGAATTCAGTTCGAGCAAATCCAGCAGGAAACTCAAGCTGCCATGAAGAATATGACTGATCAGATCAGGCAGATAGCCACTCTTGCACTTGAGGATAATGCTGAAGATTTTGAGGACCAGGCAAGAATAAGCAGTAGTACTGAACCAGGTAGACCACCTTCATCTTCCCACACTCTAGAAATCTTCAAGGAAGTGGAGGTAAGCATACCACAAATTGATTATTCTGTTGATTGTACTGTTGATTGGTATGCTGATAATTGTATTGTTGCTGAGCATGTTTTTAATTCTCCCTCTGAACATGAATCTGAGTCTGTGTTTGGTAATGCATGTAATTTTGAAATTGATTCATGTTCTGAGGATATATCTGAGGTTCATCCTATTACATTGGGATTGGGTGTTATACCCCTGCATGAAATTTCTGTAGTGCCACATTGCACTAACCATGTTGCAGGAGGTACGTATAAACTTGTTGAGCAGACACCCACAATTGAAGACAAAGGTGCGAGCACCCAGAACTGTTTCAACAACAACAGACACCTGCTGAATCGGCTCATCAACAATTTCTGCTTTGATCCAGCTGTGGAAAACATTTCACTACTAGATCAGATTTGGAGGATGAAGCAGTTCGTCCTCAAAACGTCCAGGCTGGAATCTAAGTTGGAAGACATCTCCCTGATGATCCAAAATTGGCAGCTTCCACCATAACCTACGGGAGTTTGCATTTTCTTTCTCTCCCTTTTTCCTACTTTATTGCACTTGTCCAGGATATGTTTACTGTTTTGATTGCTGATGACATGTTTAGAACACATTGAGGACACTGTGTAGTTTAAGTGTGGTCTATTGGGAGAGAGTCTGATTTTTTCTGTTGTTTTGTGTGTGAATTTTTTTTGTTTTTGTGTGTTTTAAGTTGTTTTTAGTGTGTTTTGTGTGAAATAAATTTTACATTTTTCTCTTGATTTCTGGATGATGTCTAAGTTGTAGATTTTTCCTTAACTTACTTAATACTTATGGTTTGAAATCCTTGTTTTTCTCTGCTTGGAAGATGATTATAAATGTTTAAGAGGTTGATTTGATTGTGACAAACACCCTGTGTGAGATTTGAGCCACTTAATGTTCTTTCTTGTGTGTGTGATATGTCTCTTGATTGCTTGCACATATGTCTTGGCTTGACTCTTTTTGATGATTCTTGACTAATACGCATGTTCAGAAGTGATAAAGGCATTTTGTTGTTGAGCCTCTATAGCCAGATAAGCCTACCCTGTTTTGATCCATTGATAACCCTTTTGAGCCTATGTTTTTCCCCATTTCTTTGTTTTGAAGCTCATACACCAGCCCTAAGTGAAAAAACCATTATTACCTTAGCCTTAGGGAATTTTGTAGCTTTGGAATTGTTTTGGGAATAAGTGTGGTCTCCTGGGAATTTCAGATGAATTGGCTAGTGAGTTCTCTTCGTATCTTGTTTCTGTTTGTAAATATGTGGTGCATCTTGTCTCTTGAAATTGTGTGTTGAATAGAGTAAAGAAAAGAGACAAGATGAAAAAAAAAAAAAAAACAAAAAAAAAAAAAACAAAAAAACAAAAAAACAAAAAAACAAAAAAAAAAAAAAAAAAAAAAACAAAAAAAAAAATTGTGAACAAAGGTGAATAATGGAGTTAACTAGAGGATGGAATTAGAGGTTGTAGGTGAGTTTGAATGTGTTTATACTTGTTCCCCATTGCTCATCTATTCCTTATGGTTTGTAGCTTCTTATCCACATATATCCTCTCTTGTCATTGACCCCATTTACAACCATGCAAAGACCTTTTGATTTGAACATGCGTATGTGTTTGAGTGTTGATATTAGAGGATTGCCAAACCTAATTGTGTTTGCTCTCTTGAGTGCATTGAGTGAAATTGATTTACCTTAAACACTTGAGAGAAACACTGATAGTGCATCTGTGAGGTTATGTTATTTTTAAATCACCTCTTAAGCTCATTAATTATTTTTCCATACTTTGAATTGCTTGGATGATTTCTATAAGTATCTGCTTTTCTTGATTTTGTGTTGGATATTGTCTATTTCTTTTCTCTATCCAGAATTCTTGAGAATTATGTAAATTCTGTGAGTCTTTATTTTCTGTCTGCTGAGTTTGTGTCACCTTCCTGAAAGTCCTTTGAACCATTCCCTGATTTGCGTCTTAATTTTGCCCAGGAGTGCAAAAGACTAAGTGTGGTCTATTTTGATGAATCATTATTTTCTTCACTTCACTTAGTTTATTGTGCTAGAATTAATCGGGGAATTGTGCTTAATTGTCCAGTATTTTCCCATTTTTCTTAATTGTGCTTAATTCGATCGGAAATTCTTATTTTAATTAATTTGAATTATCTGAGATGATATTTTGCATTATAAATTGAAGGGGAAATTCTGAAGATATTTTAGGATATTTAGAAGAAATGTCATTTGCATGTGTTATTTACTCGAA
Organism: Vigna angularis; assembly: GCF_016808095.1. Lineage (NCBI taxonomy): Eukaryota > Viridiplantae > Streptophyta > Magnoliopsida > Fabales > Fabaceae > Vigna > Vigna angularis. The sequence goes on along the minus strand of NC_068976.1, from coordinate 14,849,988 downwards.
CCTGTGTTGCATTAATTTAATTTGTGTGAAACTTAAGATAAAATATTTTTTCTAGAATTTGTAAAAGCAAAATTAGCTTAGCATCATTACAGCACACGTCCTTAAGCAACTAGCCACAAAAAGAAATTTAATTCCTTTGAAAAGTAAATCACACGTCCATTCATTTTTTTGTTGCAGCAAACCGTTACATGTATTGGATGGAAAAGAGGAGGGGCACGCTTGTTAAAAGCTCACGGACCAAAGAAAATTGCAAGGGACAATATGCCCAAGCACAAAGAATGAAGTGTTGTTACATTATTAATTTGGAAAAGGGGCATCATGGTAACAAATACCACACGGCTATAACAAGCTACCAAGAAGGGAATTTAATTTATTGAATAAAAGAAACAAAAGATGGAGGGGACCACCTTACAAATGCATCTCACGGCACATTCATTTTGTAAATGGCTTGAAACAAATTCAACACCATAAGCCACATTCTTTGTAGATGGCATTAATGGAGGGGACCACATGCAATAAAAAGAAACTTACGTAAAGTACATGGTCCCTTTTCTTGTTAAAAGTTTATTAAAGAAATTGTGCAAGGAGATCAATACACGGCCATTATTGGTTTGGAATCTTCTTTCTTTTAAGAAATAAAGGACATGGAGAATGGCCACCGCTTTGAAACTTACGTCCATTTGGGAGAGCTCCAAAATGCTTTTGATTGTTGACAAAACACACGGCCCACATGGAAAAGTTTTGGTGCAGATTTTCTTTCAACTCTCCATGCTCTTTCACTTCAAGCTTTTGCTTTTAATTTTTCAATTGATAGAAGCTCACAGTTTATGGTCCATAATGATATTTTCTTTGGAAAAGAGAAACATATTCACGGAGAAAAGGGATGGTGTGCACGGTTTTATTTCAGCTGGAAGAAGAAGCAAACCATGAAGAAGCTCTCGGTACAGTAGCTTGAAGCCACCACCGGAGAGGAGAAAGTAAGAGCTGTTACTGGTTTAATTTTGGAAGTTATGGAGAAGAGTTGATTGGTTGCTTGGAGGGAGCACGATGGTTGACGTCCAGCAGCACATCCAGTCATTTTCACCATGGCAGCAGAGAACACACAGACCAGCCACTACTCCACGACCATTGACAATTAACGTGAAGGAGCAGCAGACTTGTAGTGAGCTTTTCATTACTTGAATCCAACAAAATTTACAAATGAAGAAAGTTGGCTGCCACAAAACATTCTATTCTTTTGGATCAAGAGGCACACCACGTTGAAGGGAGTGGAGCTGCACGGTGTGAGGGACTTGGCTGGAAGGAGAAGTGTTTTAGCAAGAGGAGGAGCACGGTGTTGGTTGGAAGCTAGAAGAAAGCAGTCCAGCTGTCTCCACTAATGATGGCAGTAAAGAACACATCCAGCTTGGTTGAAAACGGTCCAGCACCTTGCAAGAAGCAGCTGGTACAGCAAAGAGAAGAATCCAGCAGTTCATGCCCACTATGAGGAGGAAAAGAGATTGAAAGCAAAGCATGGTTGGCTGGAAAAGAAGAGCAGCTGCAACGGTTGGAAGAAGAAAGAGGTCTGCTTGGCTTTGGAAAGGAAAACACCAGCTGCAATGTAATTGAAAGAAGTGAAGCTCACGACCATGGCAACTACAGCAGTTTGGAGTGGGAGCCCACGGTTGTAAGAATTTCCGTGAAGAAAGTTGGAGACAACAAAACGCAAATTCTGGTGGATTGAATGAAAGAGGGCCCACCTTGTTGATTTTGGCACATCTAGAGTAGGAGAAAGTCTTCAACCTACGGGAAACAAAAACAAAACCTGCTACAAACCAAATCTGGAAAGCACACTAGGCACGGCTGGAGCAAACTAGGAGGGAGGCTAGATTCCAGAGAATTGGCTATATAAATTCAGCAGCATCAAAGAAGCAACTCATTAGATTTTAGGAGTAGTTTAGGAAGAGAGCAAATACGGAAGTGTTTTATTTTCTGCAGCTTATTTTTCTTCCTCCCCGTTGGGGAGGTTTAGGATTTGTCTAATTTTACAATTTCATGTATTTGGTTTTAATTGATGTTAATTGCAAATTTCATTCTGTCAGTTTTCTATTTACGGTTTCAAAACTTCATTCACATTTCTCAATTTATTTTCACTGCACTCGTTGATTTACGTTTTCAGAAAAAGTTAAATTTCATTTTCATTTAAGTGTTTTATTTTTACCGTCTCTTTATTTTACCGTTTATTGTTTTCTGCATCGTTAAATTTTACCGTTTCTGGATTTTTACTGTTCCATTTTTACCGTGTTTAAAATTTATTTCAAAAGTTTTTTAAATTCTGTTTTATTTAAATTTCAGTTTTAATTTATATTTTCCGCAACCAAAACCATAACACAAAAACACCCCCCCACTTCGTGTGTAATATCTGAGACTGAACCACATAAATTGGTCCTTGAGAGACGACCTAGGAGTCAAATCCTAGTAATATACTGCATTAATTCGTGCACATCAAATTTGTATGACCGCGACAGTCGTAGCAGTGAGTAATCAGGTTTAAAGGGAATTGGGCGATAATTAGGCCAACCCTGATCAAAGCTGCTAAGATTTCGACAAATGTACCGAATCGTTCAAGTAATATAATATGGTAAGACCAAGTATCGTTTCTCAAGAAACTCGCGTAATACTAGTTAATTACGTTATTAACAACTCATATAGATTCAAGAACAACATATTAATTGAAAAACAAGTGCAAAGAAGATAAAATTCCAACTATACAAGTTTGGACTTTGGTGTTTGAAGACACTTAGACATGGACTAGACTAGAAATGGTATGAAATGACATTGTTAAGGTTAGTTTTCACCTATTCACTCTTGTGCAAACACAATTTCATCTCCTCTGCATCAAATTACTAAAGTCAATCCACAAAATTTCTCTAGCCCTAATTTCTTAGGTGAAAAAGCCTAGTTTTTCCCTATTAAACTCCAATTTCTTGGAAAATCTAACAAGCAAAACCCACATTAATGAGCTAAGATATTAAGACAACATATTAATCATCTTCCATTTCTAGAATCAATGACCACAAGGACTCTTGTTTTAGTTCTTTGTTCCATCTTACATCTCCATAACCCATGAAACCTCAAAATCAAGTCATGAATGTATCCATTACATGCAAGCTTTAAGAATGGAAACAAGAATACTAGCAATTGATAGAAAAGGCATATATATAACCAAATTATTCAACAAATACACAAGAATCCAAAGGCTACAACTAACCCCAACAAGATGGGTTTGACTCTCCATTTCCATGGAGAGCCTTTAAGCTTACAAAATGGCCATGAAAGAAGAAGAAGAACCCAAAGAGGAAGAAGGGAATGTTCCCACAAACCCTAGCAGCCCTCCAAGCTCTCCTCTAAGTGAAATTGTGCCTCCAAATCACCAAAGACCCAAACCCCTTCGCGTTTTAGGTTTAAACAAGCTCAAATTGCCACATCAGCAAAGGTGACGCTCAGCGCCCCTGGAGGGGGCACCCAGGCGAGAAATTATGACAGCATAATGGTGCTCAACGCCCTCTACTAAGGGGCGCTCAACGCAAGCACATCAAAATTTAGCTTCTGTGTAGTTTGTGCAGGTGGCGCTTAGTGTCCCTTATCTAGGGGCCCTTAGCCTGACTCTGCTGCACTGCATTTTTTTCTCTTTTTCTACAGATTTGCTTGCTTATGTGGCTGGTTCAGTTCTTTACATTGTTGGAGATTCTTCCAAGCACATTATTAGCTACAAAATAAAGGAATTATAGATGAAATTGCATCAAAGTAGCCCAAAACACAATTATTCATAAAACTAAGATAAAAGAGAGGATTAAGCAAGTTACAAACTAGAAAAGAGTTGATTTTGCTACTAAATTGATGCTTAGATAATGGTAAGAATTAGCATTATCAAAAGCCCATGAAGAAAAATATAAATACAAGTTAAATGTATGATTGTTAAATTTTTTATTACGTATTAATTGATTGACGATCAAACTTGAACTACTTATTTTAGTATTGAAATACCTTTAGCATGTATTCTCGATCGGTTGATAAATAAATTACCTTAACATAAAGAAAACTGCATTGTAGTACACTGTTAATTGATTTCAGCTAGCGTACCGAATCATTCAAGTAATATAAAAAGGTAAGATCAATTATTATTTTCCAAGAGACTCGTGTAATACTAGAGAGTTGTACAATTAACAACTCATATAAACCGAAGAGCAGTACATGGATTTACAAATATGTACAAAAAGATAAATTAACAATAAATACAAGGTGGAATTCAGTAGTGAAGGCACTTAAGAATGATATGGGTTGACTTTGTTAAGGATAGGTTTCACCAATTTCACTCTCGTGCATAAAAAGTTTTATCTCCTCCCCATCAATCACTAATGTCAACCCACAAAAATACTCTAGCCCTATTCCCTTAGGTGAAAGAGCCTAGATTTCCCTATTAAGCTCTAATCCATTGCTCACTCAACAAACAAACCCGCATTAAGATATAGGGTTTAAGACAACAAATAGATCATGTTCCATCCCTAGAATCCATGTCCCCATAGGTCTCCTGTTTCAAATCTAGGTCAAAAGATACGTTCTCATACCCAATGAACTACATATCAAGTTATGAACGTCCCCATTACATTCAAGCATTAAGATTGGAAAAAAGAAAACTAATAATTAATGGAAAAGACATATATATTCAAACCATTCAACAAATACACAAGAGTTCAGTAGTTACATCTATTCTTAACAAGATGGATTCGGTTCTCCATTTCTATGGAAAACCTTACGCTTACAAACATGGATCATGGAAGAAGGAGACCCAAGGAGGAAAAAAGGATGTTCCTACATGCCTCAAGCGGACTCCATGAGCTCCTGAAATGAAGTCGTGCCTTCACACCTTCGTCCCTGAGCTTTGGTAGCTTTCCTTCTTCCAAGATTCCCTTTTGTTTTCGTTTTCGACTCTTTTAATGATTGCCCAGTTAATACAGACTCGTTGGGCGAATGACTGCAACTCACTGGGCGAATGCCCAAAAGGAGTGGCTCGTGGGGCGAGCAAATCTGTTCGTTGGACGAGTAACCAAAAGGTATTTCTCGCTGGGCGAGGGGATTTCTTCAGTTGACTGGGCTAATGGCCTTGGCTGGGTGAAAACTCCCTCTAACCGGGCAAATGGTGCGATCAATGACCATTTAATCTTCTCCAATCTTTATTTCATACGAAATAAACACACACAAAGACAATACCTAAGAACAATTATATACATTTTATACATCTTTTTATGTGAATTAATACATAAACACATGCAGAAGAAATTATAATAAATGCAGTTAATAGGTAATTATCACAGGGTAATTATCACACGACAAAAAAAGTTGTTTTAAATGGATGTTAACCCTACACAATCCAAAAACATTAAATAATTCACAGATTATATTTGAATTCATGAAATTTAGTTTTATTGAATCCAATTAGTCTCCAAATTAGTTTGATTTTGTTTAAATTTTCAAATGTAAGTCGATGATCTTTTATAGACTCTAGCTGTAATATTGTGCAAAAACTAATGACATTCCGGAAAGGATGGAATAAGATGAGATTAATCCAATTAAACACAATAGAACACTATAGCACTTCATTGATCCATGTCCATAGATTCCGCCGAAGCTGCCGGTCCCATTGGCTACACGTGTCCGATATACAATGTTGTTTTCCACATTTTTTATAGCATTGTCTCAAAGAAAGTGGGGGAGAAGAGAGGGTTATACTTTGGAAATTGCAGTGGCCATTGCACGACCTTTGGTAATGGCTTAAAGAAACCCTAAACTCCTCAACAACACCAAGGCAAAGCCTTCTACGAGTTGAAAAGGCCAGAGAATAAAATCTAGAAGCTTAAGATATATATATATATATATATATATATATATATATATATATATATATATATATATATATATATATATATATATATATATATATATATATATATATATATATATATATATATATATATATACCATTATTGGAGACCCTAAAAATCTGATTTTATTCCCTTTCCAAATTCCATCTATTATTATGATGTGCCCTCAAGTTCTCTCTTGCCCTTGTTTTTCAAAATTAGGGTTCATCTTCCGAGATGCTTAAATGTCATAGTTGTGTCGTGTGAACTCTCTCAATGGGAACATTTAGTTCCATTCACAACTCCTTATGTCTTATTAAACCACCTTACCAACCGAAAATAACTAAATATTATATAGCCTCATCCAAGCAATATGTGTCACGTGATTTTACCACTTTTTTTTTCCTACTATACTTTTACCTTTATACATAATATTTTTTACAGATTTATCAAAAGTCTAATTTTATGTTTTCTTTTTCAAAAGCTAACGTTAAATGAGTGACATCATAAGCAATTTTTTTGTGTTAGTGAACAACAGGTACTACAACAATTTTAATTATAATAATGTAGAATGTGATATCTAGGTTAGAAAGAAAAACTAGTTTTTGATTTTCAGCATTTCCTATTAGAATTGTCAAACTTTTTATGCACTCAACTAATGAGTATCATATTTATTCTCATAAGCAATTACAAAACTCCCTTAAATATAATAAATGCCAAAGTTTAACAATAAATTCTAAAATTCCACTAAAGTTAAATGAAATCATCTCATTTAAGCCTATACTAAAGTTTAACTACACATATTTTAACTTAATAAATCCTAAAATTAAAATATAACATCTACTCATTTCTAACATGCCAAAAATGGGTTCAGATTCTCTATTTGATTTTTTGATGTTGTCCTCTATCACTAAAAGTACACTGATATTTATATATTATAATTTTTTTAACTTATTTTAAAACATAAAAATCATTATCAATCAATATATTTTAAAGACACAATATAAAGACAACACAAAAAAATCCAGCACAGAATCAAAATTCCTTAAAATGCTTCGGTATTTGTTTTTCTTTAATTGTTGATCTAGTTAATGACTACTCTTTGCCAAAGAGCTACATTATATTAATTTTCTATTATAGAAAACACAAACTACAAAATAAGTTAATTAAAAAAACATGAAGTATGTTATTAACTTATCTCAAAAACCCATAAGATTATGATATCCATTTAATATATATAATGTAGTCACCACAATTAAAACCTCCTTATTGCTGATATGTAAAATATATTAATTTCAATTAATTTAACTTTTGAAATCTAGTAAAATCTATTATGGTTAGTCCTTAGCGGTATGATCAAAACAATTTAATTTTACAGTCTAGTTATGATAATCTACTCTACACAACCTAACACAATTTTGATATGACGACCCTCGTGTTTTAGTCATAATGATGAATTAATATTTTTTATCATAGGGTTATAAACATATCTTTCAACAATCATATACTTGTCATACTATCATAGGTTGAATGTCTATACTTCAAGCAAACTTCGGGTGACATTGAATAAAAAATTCATCAATCAAATATACAATGCTTAAGATGCATTTTAACATAAAATACGTAAACTCGTTTTAAGTTTATTAGATTATTTATCGTTCGTATAGAAGTTGACTCACGCATCCCAACACAATAGACCAAACTTGTTATGAGATTGGATACTAAATTTTATATTGTCAATATACAAAAAGAATGTTCACATAGAGTGTATATACATAAAAGTTGAATGCTACAAAATTGCTTTGTCCGTTAAAAAAAAAACATCTTTGATAAAGCATTCACATATGAACAAAAGATTTACATAGTACAAGAATCTTATTCATTCGAAACAACTATAACAACCATATATAGTTTCAAATATCTAAACTAGGTTAGTAGATCTTTATAGAAGAAAAAAATGTGTCATAGTCATTGTATACATATTAATACGATAATTTTTTGTTATGATTATTTCAATAATTTAGATTTTGGTTCTAATTTCTTATTAAAATATAAATTAAAAAATTAGAAAACTATTTTTTTATTTAAATTAAATCAGTTGACTCATTTAACTACAAACTTATGGTTGGTTTAGACCGTTTTTTCTAAGATTAATTTATCAATGTAAAAAAATCATCAAATTAAATTGGGCTAAATAACCCATTTTAACATCCCCAAGAACTATTATATCCCAAAAGAATATTATTGGTAAAAGGTGATAGACTCGAATATCTGAGAAAATATATCATTTAAAAAAAGACAAAAATCTTACATGTTTGTTTAACTAAAACCATTTTCTAGAAACCAGCTTTACCCTATCTATAACCGAGAGAAAATAGTCCATATTTACTTAAATTATTTATTTAATCAATGTATTTGAACCAATTTTTAGCATTAATTTATTATACACAAACACTCTGTATTTAGTCTTCAGTTGCCAAGTAATTAGCTCCAAATTCTATAAAAACGACTTCGAAATTAAAATTGATTACAGAATTTTTGTGCGCCTACCATAAAAATGATGAACTTAAAAAAATTATTGTATATGTTAAGGTGATGCGCACGTATATGCAAAGAACACGGAGTTTAATTGAAAATAAATTAATATTTTATTTCACTTTTCAGAGTTACAATTTTTATTTTATTTTATTTAACTTGCTATGTTAATATATTTGAACCAAATAATATTTTTTTCCGAACCCGTGTAAACTACTTTAATACTTGAAGAAAAGACGTATATTCGTAACTACAATTTTATACATTATCTCTCTAAGAAAAAAAACAATATAACATTGAGCGTAAGTAAACTCTAATAGAATAACGATTGGACCACGTATACAATTAATACTGTATAAAAAAAACCGTATATGTTAAATGCATACATAATATATACGATAAATTTCTAATTCAAAAGTTCGCATAAAAAAGTTATAATATAGTCAAATAATTGTCGTGGGGTGGTATTATTATACGTAAAATGTATTTCCAGTGTCTTTGGCACTAATGATTTATAATTATAATGTGGGCTTATTAAATTGATTAGTTATTAAGTATGATTATGGACGTGTTAAATTAATTAATTTCATGCAGACTTCTTCTGGAAATAAGTATAGAAGCAATTAGAGCTTTTAGCATCGTCATTTGAAGACTTTGTAATTATTTAATTTGGGCAGTGCATATACGTGGATGGTGGTAGCATGTCCATATCAATCAAACGCGTTTCCCTATATAGCCAAAAAAGAAAAATAATGGAGAATTTCCACTTATGATTCATGTTTTCGATGTTTTTTTTTTAAGATTAATTGGTATAATTTTTATACTTTATATAGTTGTGTACAAGCCCTTAAAATATAAAGATATATCACATAAAATAGTAGGAATTTTATTAATAATAGATAAGCACGTCAACCGTCAGAATGATGTTCTATAAAAGAGTAATATATATATAGCAATTATTTTTCATTATGAATAGAAATGTATAAGAACAAAATCAATGCATTTGGATCAAAATAAATATTTTAACAATTTTTAAATAATAATGATTAAATATTTAACATAAACTATCTGCACACTTATTTTCTCATATGTGAAAATATGTGTAAATTTAAAAAGAATGCCTTCAATATATTTTAAAATGTTATTCAATCTCTGTCTTAAAATTTCTATAACAACAACATCATCCAAGATATTATATATTCAACAAAATATATATTTTTTGGTAATTAAAGACCAATATTAAATATTATATGTAAAAGATAATAAAATTATTAACCATTTTTAGAGGTATACACGGCCTTTACATTCGGTTAGTTAAAATTTTCACATTTTTTTAGACAAAATCCAACTTAAAACAATCGGATTAGATTAAGTTGAATCGATCGATTCATAGGTTTTAAATAATTATTTACTAGAGGTTTTAATTTCAAACATTTTTTTATTATATAATTTAAAATATACATTTTTTAAAACATAGACTATATTATTTAATATTTGAAGAATAAAATAATTTAATATTTCAAAAGCACATATCTAAGTAATAGAATAATGAAGTACATTGAATAATAACTATATTATTATTCTTTAATAATTTTGATTGTTTTGAGTTAACTCTCAAGTCTAACATAGAAAATCGTCACTCAATTAATATTAGATTGAGTTGAGTGATGTTTGAATAAATAGTAAATAAAATTCAATCTTATCCATTTTGATTCAAATCATCAGGTTATCCAATCTCGTAAATTTGTAAACATTTTATGAATAATGAGTGATGTAAGAACCGTGATTTTAGGAGTGGTGGGGACATGGTGGTCACCCACCTCTTGCATTATTAGAATGCAATAATTGGAGGTGCTTGGGGGAGGAGAGGGGGGCAACAAGTGGGGGAAGGATCTTCTGGATTTTTACTCCTTCATCATCCACCTCTGACTAGGGTCTTTGCCTCTCACGACGATCCCTTCATGGCACCCAAGCACAAGTTCGTCAGTGGCGGCCCCGTGATGATGGTAGAGAGAGCTCGAAGGAGAGCGAGGACCCTGACTCGGTGACAGCAGCAGCTGGAGCGCGATCGGCGATGACCTTGGCAGCAGAGAATGGTGGAGGTGCGAGCAACGGTGTCGCTGTATATACTTCGCGGTGGCAAAGTTTACGCACACCCAGGGAAGGACGCCACGATGAGTGGTGGTGCTTTCAGCACAGGCGACGTCGCCGACAACCTCCCCGGCTGGTCAAAGAACAGTGCGGCGACGCTGGCTATGGAGCCGCCGTAGATGATGAAGAAACCCCAGCCTCCTTTGGTTCCAGGCTGAAGAAGAAGAGATCTCTGAATGATAAAATGAAAGGCTCGACGTGGGCTGCTCCTTTCTTGCTGTTGAGAAATAACTCCTATTCACACTCCCACAAATCACAAGAAAGGAAATCTGGAGCTGCACCTCTACGAGGAGATAGATCCCAAAATTTGCAAAGGAAGTCTTCAAGAGGTAAGGGGAGCTAGATCTTTTGTTTGATTGATTGTATATGCTTTGTATGATGCAAATCTGGGTAAAATCTGGGAAGAAAGGGGTGAATTTGTTGTTTCTGGAAATCTGCAATTCTGCAGAAATTCTGCAGAACCGTTCGTCCAATTTGGTTTTAAATTGGACGTTCGTCCCAAAATGGCTTAGCCAATTTTTGAACGTCCGGTTATTTTCTGAACGTTCGTCCAAAATATTCGAGCGTTCGTCTTAGGGGACGTCCGTTCAAGTTATTCGTTCGAGTGAACGTTCGGTATTTTCTGACCGTTCGTCCAACATAGCCAAAGTCTGAACGTCCGGTTTTTAATACGCTGAGCGTTCGGTTTTCAGTTGACGATCGTTCGCGTTCGTTTGAGATTAGCGTTCGTTCTACATTTGAGTGAGCGTTCGTCCTGACTTCGTGTTCGTCCTGAGTTGGCGTTCGTCCTGAGTTCGGTGCGCGTTCGTCCAAGTTGTCACCCAATTTTGAGCGTTCGTCCTTAAATGTTATTGTGAGCGTTCGTCCATAAGTGTTACATTGAGCGTTCGTCCAGTGAGCGTTCGTCCAGTGAGTGTTCGTCCTCTCAAACTGAGTGAGCGTTCGTCCTCTCAAACTGAGTGAGCGTTCGTCCCAGTGAGCGTTCGTCCAGTGAGCGTTCGTCCAGTGAGCGTTCGTCCAGTGAGCGTTCGTCCAGTGAGCGTTCGTTCCAGTGAGCGTTCGTCCTAGTGAGCGTTCGTCCAGTGAGCGTTCGTCCAGTGAGTGTTCGTCCTCTCAAACTGAGTGAGCGTTCGTCCCAGTGAGCGTTCGTCCAGTGAGCGTTCGTCTCAGTGAGCGTTCGTCCAGTGAGCGTTCG